>NW_007727974.1:319782-321792 GCF_000696425.1 Galeopterus variegatus
TGGGCTGCCTGCAAATCACTGGAGCCAGGAACAGTCCTCAGTTCCCGTGCCCTTGGGAATAGTGACAAGCTGGACTCCTATGTTTCCTGGGGTCTGAGGCATGGGAGTAGAAAACCTGCATGCTACAAATATCCTCTTCCCAAACAAAGATTCAAACTGGCCAGACATAAATGACTGGCCAACTTGGTCAAACAACCGAACAATGAAATAGCAGAATGAAAGGTTTGGGGTGAGCATGGAAAGAGTTATGAATATAAAGGCTAAATGTAGGCTGTCAGACACCAGGATCTGAATCAGTGTGATCTACACCAAGTAGTGCAGCTCCGTTGTGAATAACTGACTCCACTAAAAATGTCCAAACTTGTCTCATAATTAAATAGAATCTGAAGCATCTTCATCTCTGACCTCTCTCTTAAATACCAAACCCAAAGTTCTACTGGATGTTCTTTGGATGCTCTGCCAGCACCTTAGTCAACATGGTCATGACCAAACTCATTGTTGTCTGGCCTGGTTGAAGGGAGAATGAAACTACATGTTCCCTGAGCCCTCCCTTCATCTACCCACCTCCAACACAGTCCATTTCAAGTCCAGGTAATTGTTCATGGCACTCAGTGGGCCTTCTGTAGTCTGAATTACTTGTGTCATCTCTTCTCACCATCCTGCCTCTAGCTTTTCTCCTTCTTATTTGTCCTCCTCCATGCCACTACCAGAGATGTCTTTCTAAACATTGGTTGGCACATGTCTCCCTCTTCCTTGAGAACGTTTACTAACTGTCTGGTGGCTGTACGATAGATCCCAGACATTTTAATGTGTCGTTCCAGGACTTTTCTGGTACTTTAACCTAGTAATGTTCAAGCTTCGATGCTACAGCATCCCTCTACAGACCTGACACCCCAGCCATGATGAGATCTTGCCCTTGAATGAGCTGTGCTCCTTGACCTGCCCACCTGCACAAAGGCATAAATGAGGGTGAAGCGCCTTTCCCTGCCATTCTCCTTTCATCATGCTCTTGTTCCTTCCTGGCTCAGCTCCTGTTAGCAGTGCCTTCACTCACACTGTCTAGCCCAGGAGCTACCGCCCTGCAGGAACTACCCCCATCCTCTGCAGCAGGCATTATCTTGTCTAGTTACCTGGTCAGGCTGAACTCCTTGAGAACAGGGGCCATTTTTAATTCACTTTTTACATCCTGTTCTCATCCACCATACACATCCTGGAGACTCAAGAAATATCTGTTGTATACAGAAAACTCTGAAGCAATTATTGGGCAACTTAGGAAAAAGTGATATTTCCCCCAAACAGGGCCAGGCAACAGAGGCTACGTTCGAAAACAAAAGCCAGGTGCCTGGATATCCGTCTCTCTCCTCTTCCCTGCTCCCCTGGGCCCAGACAGTCTGCCACAGACCCCAGTCTCTGGAGAAACATGAAGCTGTCAGTCTGTGACTCTGTCAATCACGTGCCTTTTGCAACGGTGCAAATTCATTAGGAGGGTAAAAAAGCCTTTAAGAAAATGTTGTCAGAAAGAATCAATCAGTTTAAACATTTAAAAGTAAAATTTGCGTCAGTCCGTCTCCACGAGGAGGTTCCCATAATGCGGGGTGTTCCCTCCCGGTCGGAGCTGGAGCCCTGGAATGTAAGGTTTGCTTCAGAGGCATGGCGGCTCTTGGGGTGAGGGCAGGGGAGGAGTGAGATGCGTGCACATGAGCTGGGAGGTGCGGAGCTGGGGGACAGCTGGCTATGTCATCCTCTAGCTGCAGCATGTCTAACATTTGTATAAAGGGATGACATTGTTTCGGGTTCTTTATGAGTCATGGCACAATCAAATGATCATTTGGTCTTGTTTTCTGGCTGGCATTGGAGTTTCTTTTATTATTATTATTATTATTTTATTTATTTTATATTTTTGCTGAGCTGGCTGATATGGGGTTTCCAGCCCATTACTTTGCTGTTACCAGCTCTTTTATTAACTTTTTAAAAGAAGCAAAAAAAGGGAGGCAGGAAAAAGGAAAGATG
>NW_007727974.1:322284-323644 GCF_000696425.1 Galeopterus variegatus
CAGCCCATTACTTTGCTGTTACCAGCTCTTTTATTAACTTTTTAAAAGAAGCAAAAAAAGGGAGGCAGGAAAAAGGAAAGATGGAAGAAAAGATGGAAGGAAGAAAAATAGAAAAAGAGGGAGGAAAGAAGGGAGAGAACTTCATATATTTTTATTCTGATGGCATTATGTCCCCCGCCCATTGTGTCAATTGATCTTCAAAGTGGCTTTCCGGGTTAGTTGCTATTATCTTCATTTTTAAGATTCAAAGTGTTAAATGACTTGTTGAGAACATGCATCTAGGATGAGGACATACTTAGACTTTCAGAGCACGTTTTGAAAATGCAAAAAGGAAGAAATAAAGACAATTAAGGAAAAGTGGAAATGCTTTCTTTAGCCATGGGGTATCTTTCCAGATATAAGAGGGGATGATAGACCAGCTTTGAAATCAAGTCTGGGGGTGGGCTGGAAAAGGGATGTGAGAGTGGTGGGAGCTGCGGGTTCCACCCAGCACTCTTCCAGCTGGGTCAACACCCAAGGAGTCTGTCTGATCGCTCTTCTTGAGTGAAAGTTAGTTAATAAATCTAAGACCAGATTGATATACTTCAGAGTAAAACCCAACCAATGAGAAGAAAAAACATTAAGTTGTTTCTTCTTACATTGCTCTCCTGGGAACTCCAATCTTTACATGTTGGTAAACCAGACGGCTGCCTACAGGGGAAGATTGCAAGAGCTTTGGGAAGTAGCCTGATCTGTTTCCCTATCCCAGTGAACTCCCTTGTGCAGCTCCCCAGCCAGCCAGAAATTCCACCATTGGATATGATTTTCACATAGAGCATTCACTTTGTGCACATGCAAACACCCTCAGCAACAANAATTAAGGAAAAGTGGAAATGCTTTCTTTAGCCATGGGGTATCTTTCCAGATATAAGAGGGAATGATAGACCAACTTTGAAATCAAGTCTGGGGGTGGGCTGGAAGAGGGATGTGAGAGTGGTGGGAGCTGCGGGTTCCACCCAGCACTCTTCCAGCTGGGTCAACACCCAAGCCGTCTGTCTGATCGCTCTTCTTGAGTGAAAGTTAGTTCATAAATCTAAGACCAGATTGATATACTTCAGAGTAAAATTGGGTTGTTCAGAGTAAAAACATTAAGTTGTTTCTTCTTACATTGCTCTCTTGGGAACTCCAATCTTTACATGTTGGCAAACCAGACGGCTGCCTACAGGGGAAGATTGCAAGAGCTTTGGGAAGTAGCCTGATCTGTTTCCCTATCCCAGTGAACTCCCTGTACCCCTCCCCAGCCGGCCAGAAATTCCACCGTTGGATATGATTTTCACATAGAGCATTCACTTTGTGCACATGCAAACACCCTCAGCAACAA
>NW_007727974.1:325525-326079 GCF_000696425.1 Galeopterus variegatus
ACCTCCCACTCTCTCCTCCTGCTCACTCCCACTCCTATCTTTCCCTACAGCCTCATCTTTTCCAGGGTGGACATCTCATTCCCACTACCCAGTAACCTTTTCCTAAGCACAGCGTAAGTGACCTGTAGCCCTCTGTTTACTCACTGTTGAGTGAATAAATAGCATTCATGCATTTTCCATGGTGGTTACTTTTTGCCTACACTGTCCTCGGGAGCATATGAGGAGCCTTGACGAGGGACAGAGGTGCAGTCCTCACCTCAAACAACCACACCCTTTCAGAGCCTAGCAGCAAGTGGCCTCTTCCCATTAAGCCTGGAGCATGGTCTCCGGCACATACATTTACTCTAGTAGATATCCTCTGGTGTATGGTGCCTCCTGCCAACTGGACTCTGAGGTCTTTAAGAAAGGCTTTATTTATCATTGTTCTAGTAACACTTAGCATGACTCAGGTATGCAGCTGAAGCCCAACAGCTCTATGGAAGGAAGGAGACAAGGAAGGAAGGAGAGAAGGAAGGAAGGAAGGAGGGAAGGAAGGAAGGAAGGAAGGAGGGAGG
>NW_007727974.1:327277-330694 GCF_000696425.1 Galeopterus variegatus
TCTACCTGCGCGACTTAACATGGTGCAAAAGTGAAACGAGTTCATTCATTCATTTTGTCCCGCTCATCCTTGCTGGAAGACCGTAGCTCCAAACCCCTTCATTCCGTGTCTTGTTCTCAGGATACCTGGAAGTCACCAGCACAGGCCAGTAATCAGTAAAACCTTTTAATGTTGGCACCATGCTCCTCTGCTTATGGGCCCCAGTTTTGAGTTTTTAGGTAAAAGGTTTCATTTTTAAGCAAATCATAGCACATCACGTTTAGTTTTGTCCTGAGAATTTTTGAGACTTTCTCAAGACTAGACCTCTAGTGTGGAGCCAAATAACAACAAAGGCATCATAGTTCCAATGTCTCAGTCCCCACAAACCCCTGCCCTTGCCCATACCATTTGCATGTGATAAAACCATCTTGCATTTTCAAAGGGCCGTTCTCCGCCACCTCCATGCTCCCCCACCTCACCTGCCAAGCTCTGCAGCAACCGTATGGGTTAGTTTTCCAGGAACCCAGAACAGCGTCTAGCCTCTGGTGGCCTGGTCTCCTTGGCATTGACTTACTGGTGAAACTCCAAGGGTCAGGAGGCCGGGGACCGGCACCACCTCTGCAGACAGGGATGCCTTCCTGAGGCTCAGTTCTGGAGATAGGCAGGTGCTGTATGGGGCTGTTAGTGGGCACCATATACATGAGATTACCAAATCCAGTATGTTTTACTTGATGCTGCTGAACTGCTTGCAAGATGATTTCTTTGAGCTTCCTTCCCTCCTTTGTTGAGCAGAGGGGGTAAGTCAGGGAAAGCTTTTATGTGGCTGCTGCGTTTCCAAATGTTCCTCTGTGATTGACAGCTCTGCATTCAGCTTCCCATTATGGCACCTGCAGATAATGAGATATCTTGAAACCGGAATTTCCAGCGCCTGAGCCTGCCAGGAATATTATCATCAGTGTTCTAGCAAGCCATTCCCGCTGCACACATGACCTCTACAAATTTGAAATGTCAAAACACAGCCAGAAGCTGAAACCAAGACCACTCCAGTCCAAGTGGCTATTGGCTCCTGAATGTACAGGAAGGAGTCCTTTATCTTGGGAGAATTATGGATTACCAGAAAATAGTGATCTTTTCATTAACCTATATGTATTTAGAATGTAGATAATGTCCGTCCTTTATCATTCTCACAGCCTGTGTGTGGGGAGACCTGAGAAATGGAGGACCAGCATTTCCCCAGTGAATCTGGGCCTATTTGGGGGCTAATCCAGGCCATCGAATCTCTTTGTCCTCAGCGGCTATTTGGAGCCTTGATTTTGAAGATATTATAGCCACCTAGATCTTGTTATCAGAGAGGCTAAAGCTGGAGGGCATCGGATCCTAAAATTGGGATTATAATCTTCTATTTGTCCTCTTTCTTCTAGTTCCCTTCACTTGGTCTACAAGCTTAGAGCTCATAGCACAAGGTGGTTATGGTCTCACCTGCCTGCTCAATTGAGCTATGAGTCTGTTCCACTCACTGATTGGGTGCTCAGCATAAAGGTGAATTAAACATTCTGGGAATTTGTAGTGTACAAAGGGTGGCCCTGGGCAAAAGGCTATGTTATTACTGTGTCACGGAAAAACAGAGGTTAGGGTGACTTAATAGGGCATGGAAGCAGGGGAGGGGTACTCAGAGAGCTTGTTATCTGAGTTGGGCTTCACAGGATGGGCAGGATTTTTCACCTGTCATGAACTGATGGGAGTAAGGGTCATAGAAGTGCATATGGATCTGTGTAGACAAGGACCTGCAAGCCTAGAGGTGCACAGCATGTTCAGGGGACACCAGGAAGTCTGGTGGGTCTGGGTCATAGAGCATCTGGGCACCAAAGGAGGCCTGGCTAGTGAGGGCAGCTGAGCCCTCCAATGAAAGGCCTGACCACAGCCAGAAGGGCTGGGCCTTTCCCCCACAACCTGAGGACTTGGAGTCATAGAGACAGCTCAGCTGTTTCTTCCTTTCTCCTCTTTCCTCCTTTCCATTTTGTTGATGAACCAATCCTTCCCCATCTCCATCCATATTGGGGCTGATCCAAGGGCAGACATGTATGTGAACCAGTCCGGACACCTTTGAGAGTACTTCATCCCTTAGTCACAGTGAGGGGTTCAGGATGGACTATGATTCAAATCTGGCCAATGAGAATCAGCCCTGAGATTTTAGCTGGTGCTTTCATAAACGAGGTATGCTAGTTCCACTGAGATTTCTAAGAAGGTGAATTATAAGCTTGGCACTGCTGGGGGTCATCTTGGCACTTGAATGTGCCAACACAGGGGACACAGAACAGAGGGATGGAGAAAGACAGAGCTCTAGTGACATCATGCCACACCTGACTTCAGCCATCCCCGAAGCCAACTCCCCAACCCTAGACTTTACCCTGGGAGATAGAAAATTTTTATCTGTTTGTTAGTTTAAACAACTTTGAGTTGAATTTCTATCCCTAGAAACGCCCCCAGAATCATAACTTACATAACAGCATATGTTCTTTCCACAGTGATTTTGGAGTAATTCACTGGTACCTTGATTAAATGAAAGGGAATTAGGATTAAGTACTGCTCAGACAGGTGAAGGCTATGCCTGAACATTTTTCTAGGCATCTTACTACCTCTCCACTTACCTGGTCTCTCTGTAAGACCTCAGGCCCCGTTGACAGGTGCAAAGACATACCCACCACCCTATCAGTGCAGATCTTCCACTGGCCCACAAAAGAAGTCCCGCTTAGAGCCCAAAACCAGTGACAACCAAAGCAGAAAATTCAGAACAATAGCTCCATGTGAAGCTATATCATTCAAGAGATCTTTACTGAAAGGTTCAGAATCCCACTGCGGCCCCAGCCTGACCCCGTCCCCACTGACATGTCAGCAGGGATGGCTCAGAAAATGGCACCAGCTCTGGGCAGAAGCCCAAGTAGTACAAACGTCCCCCCTCCAGGGAGCCACGGCCCCTTGCTGAGACTGGGTGGGCCCTTCTACTACTTCTAGGAGGCTTGGTCTCCCTGGGGAGAATGGACACTGGCCTTCCTGCTGGTCTGAGAAGCAGAGATGGCTGAGCGTCTGCCCACCTCCTGCAGAGTCTGGATGGCGTGCCTCTTCCCACCACAAGGAGGCAAATTCCACCCAGAGTGTGTCGTCCTGTTCGGCCAAGGAGATTCAGTTGGCCAGGAAGGACTTGCCACTGTCCTAGAAGGCATCCTGAATACAATGGTTCAAACACTGCATAAGGTTGGAGAACTGTGTTCCAGTGCATCAGAACCCCTCCCACAAACACACACACAACACACACACACACACAAAAACATGTACACAGACACACACAGACACACTCACATATGCACACAGACACACAAACACACACAGATGCACAAACATAAATGCACAAATACACATACACATATGGATGCACCCCCC
>NW_007727974.1:331451-345991 GCF_000696425.1 Galeopterus variegatus
ACACACACACACACACACGCGCGCGCGCATTCATAATAGTTTTTAAAACCACAAAGGAGTCCATCAGGGAAAATCCACTCAACTAGTTTACCAGGTCAGCTGGACCTAACAATGGAGATATGTATTCCCACTGAGTCATTGACATTACCCCAGGATCCCTGGGAAGTTTTTTGTTTGTTTGTTTTGTTTTTTATTTTTTTATTTTTTTCCCAGCAGCATCTGAGGACAAAGAGAAACTGGCAGAAGCTGAAGGAGGCCTCACATGGTAAAATTAGAAATATCTCTGGAAAGGTGCACAAATGGCCTCAAAACCACAACTCATTTATTATCAGCTGCTTTCTCCACTGCTTAAATACATGGCGGTTCTTGGACAGTGCAGGCTGGCCTGGAAAGTGAGCATCCCTCAGCCAGAGCCCATCCAGCCCCGCACAGACTGGCGGGCAGAGCCGGCGGCTGCGTGTGGCAGTGCAGGCATGACTGGGGAGAGAACATGCCGCCCTGTCGCCTGGTCCTTCTGTGTGGCCCTGTCAGGGAGGAACCAGAGCTCCGGCCGGGGCTGGCTGCCTCCCACTAAGTACTAATGCCGTGGTGGCAGTGGGGGACAGGAGATGAGAGACAGAACAGGGCAGCTGCAAATGAAAATCACCCTGGGGAAGGTTACAACTAGATAAAGTTTTCGACAATAAGATTCCAGAGACTGCTGACGGGAGCAAAGCTCAATATTTTAGTCTCAGTACAAATTTGCTTCAATCTTATACAACTCCCATGCAGCATTGCCCACAGCTGCATGCTGTAAACAACAAACAAATCTATTTCCATCAGCCCTGCTGATGCCAGGAGAAAAGTGCCTGAGCATAAGACATGCACAGATGCAAACCCTCACCTGAGCCTGGTGCTGCCCTCCATTTGGCCTCTCTAACTTAATATCGTTGTTACAAAGCTATTGGTCTCCTGGTAGCTAGCTGGCTCAACGCAGTGCCTCTTCTTCCAGCTAATCTGACAACTCCGATCCAAGAAGCATCAAGGGCCCAATTAAGAAGACACATCTTATCAAGGAGCTTATTTTGCATAACAGAATACAAATGACGAATAAAAATTTAATGTTTAATAACTTAGTACAAAGAGGGCTGTTGGTATAGAATGCCTGGAATTTTTATGGAGGCTGTCAGACTTGTGATAAAACTGTTATATAGGAACACTTGGCAAAAAACAGCGTAGAATTTTTCAGTAATGGTGTGTGCATGATATTGCATTAATTCTTGATAGGGAACTAACTGTAAGCCTGGGAATCAGCCCGTTTGAGTTTTAGTTTAAGATGGTGTGTGTGATGCGTGCATGTGCGTGTGTGCATGTGGTGCTCCATCCAGAATGCTCTGAGGGTGCGACTGGATGTGCACACATGTTTTTATTGAAGAGGATTAAAGTGCATTTTAATGAGGACTTCACTGAGAAGTTGCTCAGTCCTTTATAAGGCATTTGCGTGTGTCTTACCAAGACCAAAAACAACAGGAGGTGAGGATGCATGTGCGTGTGTGCATGTGGTGCTCCATCCAGAATGCTCTGAGGGTGCGACTGGACGTGCACACATGTTTTTATTGAAGAGGATTAAAGTGCATTTTAATGAGGACTTCACTGAGAAGTTTCTCAGTCCTTTATAAGGCATTTGCGTGTGTCTTACCAAGACCAAAAACAACAGGAGGTGAGGTTGTTTTCTGTGCTGACCACCCTGATGCAAAGGTGGTCAGCGCTCTCTCTGGGAGCATTGGTGATTCTCCCATGACCTGTGTATGAGGGTGAGTGGATGGTAGAGGGGAATGGATGCAGGAAGGTGCCTTGTTTTTCTCCCAACTCCAACATTTCGTCCCAGGAAACAGCCAATAAAGATACACACAAAAAGTCAGGCTGAGCTAGAAATGTTACTCAACTCTGCAGAGTATCCCCATTGCTTTGGCCATGAGGGCACTTTCAACGATGCATTCATTCAAGTATTTATTGAGAGCCTAAACTTAGCTGGGCCCTGGAGGGAAAACTGTAGCTACTGGAGGCAGCTCTGGACAGTGGATATGGTCAGAGTCTTGACTCTTGGCTCTGACATGTGCTACCTACAAAACACTGGACAAGTTACCCAATCTCTCTAAACTTCCATTTCTTCTAATGTAAATCGGGCTATGAATGGTACTTACTTCTCTGACTTAAAGTGAGAACCCACCTGAGGCATTTAGCAGGGAGTCTGGAGCACAGGAAACCCTCACTATGCTTCTACTTGCTGTTACATGCTGTTAATACATTTCAGATCAAATGCACCTCCCAAGCCTTGGCCCAGAGGGGCATTGGTGTCCACACTCTGAACCACTTTAGACTGATTGGAAAAACTCTCTTGACTTTATGACTCTGACTTCACAAAATTCCGAATGTCCATCAAGAGAAATTGTGTCTTCATCTCCAGTAATGCCGTATGTTTAAAGTGTCCATTAACTATGGCTAAACTCATGCTGAATTAGAGCAGAACTCTTTCAGAAGTACATATCTCATCTATATGAATGCTAGATGAATTTCGTACTCATCCTGTCCTATTGCATTACTGTTATTTCATTGAATACTAAATGGATTTCTAATGATCAGACACTCAAAGGAAAATGTGGCCCCTTTAGAGTAGTCATCAAACTCTACAGGCAGATTGAAAATTGTTGGGGGGGCCTTATCCTAGTGGCAAAACAAGCCAAACAACACAAAATACAACCCTGAGCATCATTGTGTTGGCTACTGAAAAGCATAATTTACTCGATGAAGCTAATATTCAAATGCAAACTTATATTAGAATTAACACTACAGGAGGGGCTTTTACATGGAGGACTTGTTACAGAAATAAAATCTATCGGTAACACTTTCATTGTTCCATCATTATGAACTCATTTGGTATTCACTGTAATAGCACCGATCATAATGAATTTGTTTGATATTCATGTGGCTCTCCCACACATTAACAGAGTTTCTGTTATAATTCACTACCCAATAAGCATTAGTTAATGCAGACTTTGGACCGATAAAGATGGTGCATCCCACCCCTAGAGTTGCCTGGAGATGTCTAAGAGTGAAGGGACATTTTGATATTGAATGATCCTTCTGGTTCCTCCTGGTTCTCATGCCATCCCTCAAGCTAGAGAGCTTTCTGAATCCCAAACTGGACATAAACGAGAATGGTCTCAATTTAGATTTTAGAGCCCAGAGAAGAAGTCAGAATTTCACCCCTCGATGCCAGTAGTTCAACACTTGCAGATGTAGATTTTAGAATTATGTTCCTTACTTCCCATCCCACCGGGGCTCTGTGGGACCCAGCTAGGGTAAACAATGTTCCCAGAAAAATGCTGTTTATACCAGAGTGTGTACTCCCGTCCACTCTCCAAAAGAATTCTCTACAAAAAATTTCAGGGCTCTGCTTTGGTGATCATGCAAATGTTTACCCTGCTTTAGATCCTTCAGCCAGGGAGTGAAGCCAGTTTCTCAGCAGTTCTTGCTTGTTAGCAATCAAATAGCCCAATCCTACAGAAAATAAAATCTGAGTGACACTGGCCCAGTTACTTCATCACCTGTCAGGGCACTGGGTGAGAGCTCTCCATTAAACTCTACAGTAATTAAACTTGTAAAATGTCCCTATGATGCTCCCTAGCTTCTTAGTAATGTATTTACCTGAGTCTGCTGCCCAGGAGGAAATTGTCCTGTGATTGGGAAGGATAGTTTCATCTGTGATCATGACTTTTCTGCTTCAATTACCCAAATATTTAATACTCGTTCAAAGGTTCTAGAAAACTTGTAAGCAGTATCATTTTTCTTTAGAGCAAATACTACACATGATTATCTTGGAAAAATACCTGTTTAATCTCTGAGTACTTGGAGAACTCTGATCATCAGGATGGAGGTGTAATGTACAAATCCACATACTTATATACTTTCAGTGCCTTTTGCAAAAACAGGCACTATTCAAAGGTTCTAGAAAACTTGTAAGCAGTATCATTTTTCTTTAAAGCAAATACTACACATGATTATCTTGGAAAAATACCTGTTTAATCTCTGAGTACTTGGAGAACTCTGATCATCAGGATGAAGGTGTAATGTACAAATCCACATACTTATATACTTTCAGTGCCTTTTGCAAAAACAGGCACTTTATCCCCAAGCCTGAGGTGAGGAAAGAGAGAAGAAGGCTTGTCTGTGCCTTTAAGGACCAAGAGGAATTCTGGTAACATGAGCAGGAATGCACAAGATCCAGTATGGCAGTGCTTCCTGTCTTCCTAGAAAGCACGGGACTCTCAGGGGGATTTCTCCCCTGACTAACTGGGAGTCTTTGGACAGGTTACTTGCCCACTAGCAATCAAATGGCCCAGTGCTCCTCAAAATCAACTCTTCCATGTGTAAAATGAAGATAATAAGATGGTCACAAAGATTAGGTAACGCAGGAACAGCACTCATCCCAGCTCCTAACATAAAGTCTGGGCTCAAACAACATTAGAATTCAGCATTATTGCATCAGTGGCGTGTTAGCGTCTTAGCTGAAAACAGATGTTCCTGCTCCAGTTCGCCCACATAAGTCAGGTTAGCTGGGCCTCTTGCACCGACTCTGCAGCATGGACTTTCTTTTGCTTCAGAGTCGTCCCCACAAGTTCTGATTCCTCCAGTATCTGCAGATAGAAAGGCGCAACACAGAAGGCCAGGGAGGTAGACCGACTGGTCTTCCCCTGCAGTGTCAGGGAGACCTTTCTTGGATTGCTTGGGCAAAGTGTGGTGCTTTCCTTGTGCCTTATTCTTTTGTTATTGCCACTGTAGTTGGTTTTCTCTCCAACGTAGCAATGGTTTCCCATTTTAAGAGAAAATATTAAGCCATTAAGCTGTAATAAAAACAAGTGCCTTTGGGCATTTTTAACATTAATTCAGCAGAGGAGAAACTGTCACATTGGCCTGTGTTGTGCTGTCCTCAGAAGGACTGTACATCTGCATCCAGATGCCCGGCCCCAAACATAGTTTCCCCCTGAGCAGGATGCAAACAGACAAAGAAGCAAAAGACGTCTTGGGGGGTAGGTCCGATTGACTCCTCCAGGTGAGCTGCCCTTGTAGTCCGTGGGATGAATTAGGACAGGTGCCAGAGGCCCTGGGCTGGCCTGCTCTAGTTTTGTGGGTTCTTGTCAGAGCCTCGGAGCTACTTAGCATAGTTTCAGGTGAGATCAAGACACATAGAGTACATTGTAAATACTATCCCCAAAGAACCAAGAAGCAGTCCAGGGGCTGTGCCCCCACAACCAGTCAACAAGTCGCTCCTGTGAGCTGTATGTAACCTCACCTTGAATTACTGAACCACAGCTTGATTCATATCCTTCAAGTGCACACAATTTTTTTTTTATGTCCCTCTGCATTTGGAGTCTCTCTCTGCTCATTTGCATCTTTTGCCAATGTTTACTAAGAATTCAGTTCATTAGCTCTTGAGCATAAAGTCAGAAATTGGAGGGGACTCTGCATTTTCTCGCTGAGAATAGTACTTAAAACAAATAGCATCACTTCCTCAAACATTTATAGATTAAACTAAATGGCATTAATTACTGTAAATCTCCTATTTGTGAGGAGAAAGAGGGGGAAAAGAAAAAAAAAATCCTCTTTCTACATCCCCACGGTTTCATGGCAGGATCTCTCCATTCTCATCTAATGTCTCGTATAGTTGGGGGCAAAATGTTTAATCACGGAATTAACAGGAAGCGAATGGCAAGGGGAGCTAACGAGGCTTGCTGAGAGGAGGCTCGCTAACTTTTTATAGAGCAGCGTTTTGCAAAGCTCAGAAGCAGAAGGTTGCTTTTGAAAGCCCTTATTAAAAAGAGATCCCTGCCACATATGTAGAAGCTGTCTTGGGAAATACCTGTTTTACCTGTGTTTGGAAATCTTGAAACCTGCCAAAGAGAGGTGGAGAAGCCAGTGCTGGGCTGGGCCCAGGAAGTCTGCCCAGGGCCTCACAGAGGAAGCTGGGGATTGACAAGAAAGATGAGGAAGCTCTTGCTTGTTTTCCAAAAGTGCACCTCGTGGTGTGTTTCAGATGAGGGTGAATGTGCTCAGAGAAGGAAAATACGAGAGCAAGTCAAACAAGCAGAGTGGTTAGTAAAGCAAGAGAGTAAACTGGCTTGCAAGAAACCACCCACTTCCCTTGGAAATATGCAGAATTCTTGGTCCTTGGGAAGGATAAAATGCCACCTTTCAGACTTCACTTCTGCCAAGGGCGTTTCACCTGTCCAACTTTGGAAGAAGTGGGAATGGACCAGGTGTAACACCCCAGAGAGTTACGTTGGCCTGGGAGGAACCGTAGCAGGCAGAAGCCCCTGCAGTGTGAAGAGCCAAATGGATTTTAAACAGTGTGCTGGTGCTGACCAAACCCAAGGTGTCTGCTTGTAGGAGTCCAGCCACGGGAATTCATTTCTGATCTCTGAGTGCTCTTCTCACCTCTAGCTTAAGCAAATTCACATGGTCTGGCCTCTGTGCCTCTGTTTCTATTTTCTTACATATTTTCTGGCTGAAATGCCCTTCACCCCATCCCCTACAGACCTATTCTTTTCCCAAATCTCTGCAAAAAATCAACTTTGAAGAGCTGGGGATACCAAGCAGAACCCGTTGACATTGACTCTACCCTCCCACAGCTCACACGCAGTGAGAGAACTTCAGGTACGTAGAGATACAATTATAATAAGGTTCGGTGATAATAGCCTCATCTCCTCCAAGAAGCCTCCCCTGATCTCCCCAGGCTGCATTCCTGTCCTTCTTTCTTGCATGTTCCTTAGCAATCCACTGAGCACACTATTTTCCAATGATGGTTTTGGTGTCTGTCTCTTCTTCTGAAAGTGAGAAAGTCAGGACAATATACCTTCATCTTGTCATTCCCCAGACCAAGCACAGTGCTAGGACAAAATAGATGCTTAATAAACATCTGCTGAATGAATGAATGAGCCTCGGCACCCACACCCTTGTCTTGCAATGCAACATGCAGACACATGCCCTTTCCTTCCAGATCTAAAATATCGTGACTCAGAGCTGGGCCCCTGACCTCTCTGGTCCCAGGAATTAACAGATTTGCAGAGGGTGTGGGGTAGGTAAGACATGAAAATTAGTAGTCAAACCCATGATGAGATTACTGATGGGAAATTACTGATTTCCTTATTTGGGGGATAATGTGAAGAAAAGTTAGTGATTACCTCTATCCTCCTTTATTTCGGTGTCATCAGCCAGTTGTTAAAAGCAAGTGTCTGGAGGGCAGGCCTACCTTTTCATCTCTCTCCCTTAACATCTAGCACAGGCCTGACTCTTAGTAGATACCAGGAAATATTTGTAAATGCATTAGTGATTATGCTTGTGGCCTAATGCACTGAAGCCCCTTTCTTGTATTATAACAAATCTGGGAGTCAGAGTATTTTGCCTCCTGGTGCTTCTGAGCCCATGCCAAACACCCTGGAGGTCTGACCGTCACAGGTAAGGTGAAATAATTTGTGTCAAAGTTGTTCTTGAAAATCCCTTAGGACGGCGTCCTGTTGGAGACCCATAGTGGGTTCCTAGTCAGTTTTTCAAGTCATTTTTCCCTCCAGAGTTAGAGCACACCATCGAATCTTAGAAGGAGTAATAGATGAAGTGGATAATTTGCCTTCAGGAGCCATAGTGTATAAAAACTATGTGTCTTTGACTTTGTGAAATCATACTCACCATGGTGAGACACTTCCATCATGGGAGGGGGAAATGAGAGCTACTGAGGATATATGCCCAAAGTCACATCACCCATCACCTGCTCACCCTGGGCAAACATGAGCATCAAAACTACCTGCACTATTCGTGCTTCGACTTCCTGTGATCTCAGTGAATCCCCCTCTAGCTACACAATGACACCCACTTGCTAGGAGAAGGAAGCACCAGTGGCTCAAGGCAGCAACAGTGATCCATGTGGGTGGCTCCCAAGACCAGCCCTGCTGTTTTTGTGCCCTTAGTAAGCTCCCATGCAGGGGGGTACCTGGGCAGAGCTGGGGTGAGCTCCACCCATGTGGCAAGAGCAGGAGGTGTGTTGTGGGGAGCTCCCCTGTTCTCCTCTGCTTCCTGATTCATCATGTTTTTTTATTAGCTCTCTTTTCCCTGATAAACTTTTGCAGTAGAGGAGCTCTTGGAAACAGCTGGAGCAAGTCCCTTCAGCAGGTGGAGTTTGGCACCTGGGCAGAGCTGGGGTGAGCTCCACCCATGAGGCAAGAGCAGGAGGTGTGTTGTGGGGAGCTTCCCTGTTCTCCTCTGCTTCCTGATTCATCATGTTTTTTTATTAGCTCTCTTTTCCCTGATAAACCTTTGCAGTAGAGGAGCTCTTGGAAACAGCTGGAGCAAGTCCCTTCAGCAGGTGGAGTTTGGCAGGCAGGTTCCCAGATCCAGCCGCCAAATCACTCAAGCTTCCTCCCACTTAAATGGGGGGAAAAGAGAGAAGCGACATAAGGCTGCCGTGCCTTTCCCACCTCCTTACTTAATTCATGGAAGAATAAATGCAACTAGCCAAGGAGAGAGTGGGGGTTCTGCTCTTTAACAACGTATTTGGGTCTCAGATGTCCCTTTTCTATCAAAGAGATTGGCGACATAAGGCTGCCGTGCCTTTCCCACCTCCTTACTTAATTCATGGAAGAATAAATGCAACTAGCCAAGGAGAGAGAGGGGGTTCTGCTCTTTAACAACGTATTTGGGTCTCAGATGTCCCTTTTCTATCAAAGAGATTTTTTGTGTGTGTTTTTATGTTTTCGGAGAAAATTTCTTTTTAGGTCTGTCTTCTTTCTTTTGTTGTCGTTTCTGTTTTGTCTCTTTGACAAGGGAGTTAGGAGAAGGCTTTTCTTGGAATGGACACAACATGTACTTTTCTCATCCACTCCATCCTCCTTTTCCTGTTGCATCCAATCTGCAGTCAAATGCAAAAGGAAATGGAAAAATCCAGGGCTTTATTTTTAATAGGCTATTTTTAGATTATTTTAATTCTGACCTGAAATTTTCAGAAGACATTTATGCAGCTCCAACCATATTGGATTTTAAATCCTTCCCAACCCCAGCTTTTCTTCCCTGGGACAAAGTTGGGACTCTCTTCTCTTATTTCTCCCCATCCATGGTTTGTCTTTCACATGATCGTTGTGGGAACTGGCACCAGTCAGTGATAATGCACATGGTGGGATGCTGTTTCCCAAAGCCACAACTTGCCCCAGAGGAACCTCCCATATTATAAACTGGGGCAGTATTGTGAGGATTTCTAGAACACAGGTGAAAAGGCTTTCAGTGCTATAAAGTGAGCACGTTGATCTTGCTCAGGGCACGAAAATAGATTTCAATTTGCATGTCAATTGTGATGGATTGGTAATAGTGGCCTGGAATACTGAATTCAGGAGGGTTCTCTGGCCAGGCCTGGGCTGAGCAGAATGGTTGGTGGCCATCCAGGGACAGTGACTTCAACCATAGAGCTAGTAGAAAGAAAAGACTCAGCTTATTTCTGTACTGGGCCTAGAATCTCTCTGAGCTCATTTTTAATTCTAGGCAAAATATTCCAAAAGTCAAGAAACATTCAATGAATTCCAACCAAATACACTAATCAACAAATTAAATTTTCTCTGAAACAGCATTTTGGCAAAATCGAATACTCTATGGAAATTGTTTTATCTGTGGAACTTTGTTTCTCTCCTTTACCCACTGCTGTAGACTGGATGCCCCCCCAACCTCACTGAAGCTTAAATCCCCACTATAATTGTTGAGGGTGGGAAATCCTATCATAGTAATCGAAAGGTGGAACCTTGAAGAGCTGATTAGATTGTAGGACCGTGCTGTAGTGAATGGATCAAAAATGGTGGTCAGGGGCATGGTTTGGAGGGCTTTAAAAAGAGAGAGAATGAGGAGCTTTGTCTCTCTGCTCTCTCTGCCCCACCATTTTCACAGTGTGATACCCTGACATCACTGACACCACCACCAAGGCCTTCACAAGCTGCGTTCCCTGGACTTTGGACTTCCCAGCCTCAGAAACTGTATGCAATAAATTTTGTTTTCTTTATAAAATACTCAGTTCCGTGTATTTTGTTATAAGCAATAGAAATGGACTAATATACCCACTCTCACTATTGCTGTGAGAGGACTCTGAGATGATAGAGTCCAGCACTCAGCTGTCTGAGTTACTCTGACGGTGATTAGCAAAAGAGGAGATATGCATCCTTGGAGGGGAGATACAAGTGCCGTTTCATGAATGGAGAAGGTTGCATTTTTCTTTTTATATATATATATTTTTTTGGAGTTGCAATATCTATTTATACCACACTTGCATATGTATAAAAAACAAAAAAAAAGACAAAAGGAAAAGGTAAAGATTATGAGATGCATTTCTGCAATATTTAATAATCACGTTGAAACACTGACACACATTGCACTGCATTTACCAACCTCCGTTTCCTTTGAAAATTACACCCCAGCATTTAATTCACCAAAATAACTCATTTTATACAGCACAACAATGTAGTAAAATAACTCATCTCGAATATGTGGATATGAATAGATTTAACACATCTGCATTGAACAAAATGAATTAATCTAAAAGCTGAGAAACTGCTGTTCTCTTTCGAGAGTTACCGATTATTTTACCATTCCCTTCAGTTTACTTGTTTGTTTTTGTTAAATTACTTTAGGAATTAGGAAATGAGAAAAGCAGAAACACTGGGTAGGTTTTTCTCTACTTGGAATAGGGGAAACGAGGCATAAATAATCATTTGTATTATACCTTATTTCATTAAAAATTATATTTACAATTGTGCAGAGACCAGGGAGAGGCCTCCATTCACTGTAGGTTGTTCTGTTTAATCCTTGGAAAATACTGTATTTCCATTACAACGTTCTCCCAACAGAAGTCTAGATATTAAAATTATTTTTGAAGCTGAATGTAAAGTGCTAAAAACAAATCAGAGTTCAAATGAATTGCAGGGCTCCCCCTGGGAGGAGAGATTCATTTGCAGACTTGGGGCAGTTTCCCTGAAAAGAAGATGCAGATGTGTTTATCACATCTGAATTCTCACGCAGGACCGGGGGCTCCGTGATGGAGCCTCCCTAAGGCCCAGTTGCTATTTCTGGTCCAGGCCTTCTGGGTAGGCAGAGGCATCACAGGGAGCAGAGCCTATCTGTGACTGATGGTTGGGGATGGAGTGACAAGCCGAGCCCACAGCTGGAGAAAGAACCCAGGCACACCCTGCAGGTGTCCATGTGCCCCAGGCCTCGTGAATCTGCTTCTGTCCTGGAGGCTGTCTCCAATGCAAATGACTTCGAGGGCAACAAGTGGAATCTCCTGGGCCGCACTCCCATTAACACTGTAGATGCCTCCATTGCTAATGGAGTTAGCAGGTCTCCCCTCTGTGAGCTGGGACAGAAATAAAGACCACATTCAAGTGGAAGCATGCAAAATGGAAAGCCCCAATCCTTAAATTCAGAGCCCTTGGGAATGGTCCATACACGGGATCCAGGCCATCTTTCTTGTGTACACTACCCACAACTTCCAGTTTCAGGCTCTGTAAAGTGGGGAAGCACTTGCCCAGGCACCTAAGTGCAGAATGTTTCTCTACCTTCATGATTTCTTTCCTCAGACACATATGGTAGTCTCTCTAGCAGGAACTTTTGTTGGTAACCCATATCCACTAAGACTTCCCAAAACATTCAACTTAGGGGGGAAAAAGCATAAGGTAAAACATCTAATTTTGTTCATTCCTATTATTTAATCAATTTGCATGATTTATTAAATTGTATAACGACAATGAGAAGTAAACCGGGTGTAAGCAGTTTTGGGAACAAACTCATCTGAATCTTGGTAAACATTTAACTCAGCCAGCGAATCCCCAATCTGAATCTCTTGGTCAGAATGTCTTCCAGAAGGATTGGCCAGCTCTGGGCTGGTTAAGAGGAGGCTGGTTAATAAAGTCTCTCGATCAGACTGGGTATGGTATATGATGTATTCATGGAATGGTTAGGCTAGAAACACAGGCAGGAGCCATGTGACGGGGCCCCTACTAAGGAGTTCAGACATTCTCCTGGTGGTAATAAAGAGCTGATGATTATTTTTAAGAAGAGAAGAAGCAATTTTATCCAATTTGCCTGTTAGAAATCTCACTCAGTTGTGGTAGGGAAAGGTAAACATTTGACAGATTGGATTGTTTCCCATTCTTTCTCTCTCCCTCTCATAGTGTTTTACATCCACAGTATTCGTGATGGGACTTTGCCATTCCTCCCAATAGAGGAGGTGCCTCATTGTCTTCGGACTTAGCCATGTGATTGCTCTGAGCAGTGGATATCGAGTGGATACGAGGTAACCACAGGCTTTAAATGTGCTTGTGTGGTTTAGCTTACCCTCTCTCACTCCTGCATTTGCCACAAGAGGAGCATGCCCCAGGTAGCCACTGTCCTGACAGCTGACCTAAATCTGACCCAGAGCGTGGAGGAGTCACCACATCCAACCCACACGCTCAGAGTGAGAAGGCATGTTTGCTGTCGTCAGGGCCCTTTGGTACAAAGCATGATTGCAGTGGCCAATTAGTACAGAACTAGAGAGGAGTGAGCGAAACGAGAAGCAGGGAACCCATCGCTCTGCCTCTCCCAGCTGGGGGACCTGGGGTGAGCCCTTTCCCCCTTCTGCCCCTCAGTTCCTTTTGCCAAGGTGAGACGGTTATAGTAGACAATCTCTAGGAGCCTTGTCACCTCTCTGGGGCTGTGAGAAGAGGAGATAGAGCATCATCTTGCCCTGGCTGGGCTGCAGTTCCGATGGGAGGGGTGATTTCTGTCACTGTCACCAGGAAATGGTCCTGGCCCCTCATGCAGCTTGCAGCCACAGGCCACCATGAGTTGTTTAGCAAGCAGGCAGGACCAAAGGACACACTGAGGCAGCAAGTCCCAATGTCCCCAAAGTCAAAGCGACTATGCCTCCCTCACCCCATCCCTACCCCGTAGCAGGTGAAATGTTACAGGCACACATCCTGAATTCCTCATCCACCACCCCACTGATGCCAGGGGGCACAGCATTGCCAGAGAAGGTCACAGGTCTCTAGGGGCTTTCATAGCAAGCAGGAAAGTTTGTGGTAGGAGCCAGGCCTGGAATAAGCAGCTTCAGGATAGGATTTCCAGGGAAGGGTGATTATCACGGAATCAGTAATAAGCCTGGGAAGAGCACAGCGACAACAATGGGTGAGGCCTCCCCGGTGCAGTCACTTTAAGGTATGTCACTTTCTTCAACGCTGAGGCCACTGTCAGAAAGGCAACTTCATCTAACTAATTAGCAGGGTTTGCCACTTTACAAATCTGCCGTGGCTTTCTTGGCACGAAACAGCTGCTGAGGCAAAGAGCTGTAGGAACCTATTAAAAATCACAGGCCTGAAAGCAAAGAAGGTCAAGAGGGAAATTTAAAATAGAGACGGGGAGAAAGGAAACTTTCCTAGAACTGGTCAGAAACCTGTCCCCCTTGCTATGTCCACATCCGAGCAGGAACTGGTTAACATGATTCCAAAGGGAAGCCTGCCGTCCCTCCTCATAAGCTGGGCCTCCAATCTGTTCGCTGGGTTTGCTGGGTTTTTCCTCTTGAAGTGCTCTCTGGTTTTCAAGCAGCTTTGAAGGAATGCTCTCCCGTGGACTGCAACCTGTCACTGCACCCTGTCATCCATCCAGTAATTAAAATCTGACTGATTTACTGACTGGCACCGACCATCACAGCTCAGGAGTTAGCTGATGTTCAACTTTCCCAAGGCTAAATTTACTTGGTAAAAAGAGACCGCTTGCTCCCAAGCTGAGCTGTCATTCAGCTGCTGTGGAAACCATAAAGACAGCTAACAGAGCCCTCACCAGCCATCTTTGGTTTATTTTATTCTAATATTTATCACCACCCAGCAAATGAACATAATGCAGACAAGTTAAGGAGAGCCGCGTGGGCTGATTTGTGGGTCCGGTGTGGTATGCCAGCCAAACAGCGGCGTCTCCCTGCAGGGCCGCCCAGCTCCTGGGAATCTGCTCGGGTGCCATTTGCCCCTCCTTTACAAGCAGGTTGGGAAGAATCTTGAGCTTTCAAAAGCAAGACTGACTGCATCTCCTTATGAGAAAGTGTAAACAAATCAGGGTTCCTTTTCGGGGGTGCTGACAGTGTGGGGCTGTCAGAATCAGGCATGGTTTCCTGAGCTGCCCAGCAGCCTATGGGGTGACCCATCTTCTCTATCCCCCTCCTGACGGTGACAAGGCAACCCGACGCTGTCTCACAGTGTGTAGTCTTGGCTTTGCTGCTACAGTCCTGAGACGTGGCCCATCCTAACCCTTCCTGTGTAAGGTTAAACTGGAGCTCCTCTCGGAAGAGGCCTCTCCGGAGCCCCTGAGCTCCCAGCCCTGGGCTCCGAGCCCTGTGAACGGCCTGGACCTGCCCCTTCTCTACTCTGCTCTCACATACACTTATTCACGAGTGTGTGTGTGTGTGTGTGGGGGGGGGGCTGGCTCCATGCTAAAGCACAGGGGAGAAC
>NW_007727975.1:0-4582 GCF_000696425.1 Galeopterus variegatus
AGAACTGGGATTCCCATTAAAGCCTCTGCTCTCCTGGTGCAGTGTGCTTCTGCCAGCCCATGCAGTATCTACTGTCCAAGATGTTGTTTCTGTAATTTAAATAAAACCTCACAGAGCACTAATGCTTACTGAACTTCACTGAGTGCCAGCCCCTGATCTAAGCATTTTGCACATATAATCTTATCTGAACCTCAGAGAGGTTAAACCACTTGCTCAAGACTACCAAGTTCTTAGGTGGCAAAGCTAGGACTTGAATCCAGGTCACTCTAAATTGAAATTTGGTCCTCTGTAAACTAAAATAAGATAAATTAAAAAAAAACATTTAATAACAAAAGGCCTCAATATTTATATCTAAAAAAAAAAAAGAATTTTTAGTAGGAGAGACCTCAGCTATTTTTAGCCTGATCAAATTTTCAAGCAACTTTTAAGTTCTCTTCTTTCATGTATTCAAAATAGATGGTGGACAATCCGCCTTGTGGATTATTTACCTGTCAGGTGCTGAGGTCAGAATAGTGAAGCAAACAGGTATGTCCTTCTCTCGTGTTGCTTAGAGACCAGTGGGGTCTCGGTGATAGCTCAGGGACAGTCCAGGCTCGGGTCACTTGTGGCCGGGGTAGGGAGCCCTAGATAACTCTACCTGAGGTCCATCGAATATGTTCTCCAAAGGACAAAGGATTTTCTGTTACCAGAGAAGAGGAAAAGAGATGTGAGTCTGATGAAACAACAATATTATTAACAGATGCTCAACACTGTTAAGGAAGGTGGGAATTATAAATGCTTCCTGAAGAGGTGACATCTACACTGAAGGACAAGTGAGTGGACAAGAGGACAGTGGTGGTGGTGTTAGTAAGATTGCTCTAAGGAAGAGCAGCAGGCTTAAATGCCTGCGGTCTAGGAAAAACAAATACATTTTTGGTATAGTCCTAGCACGGATTGGAAGGAGTGGGAATGGGGAACAAGTGAAAGAAAGAGATAAAACTGAAGAAGCTGGAACAGTGAATGGCCTTGAACACCATGGTGAGTTCTGTGGACTTGATCCTGTGGACAATAGGGAGCCATTAAAGAGTTCAGGCAGGGAGCATGGCATGACATTTAATAACAAAAGGCCTCAATATTTATATCTAAAAAAAAAAAAAGAATTTTTAGTAGGAGAGACCTCAGCTATTTTTAGCCTGATCAAATTTTCAAGCAACTTTTAAGTTCTCTTCTTTCATGTATTCAAAATAGATGGTGGACAATCCGCCTTGTGGATTATTTACCTGTCAGGTGCTGAGGTCAGAATAGTGAAGCAAACAGGTATGTCCTTCTCTCGTGTTGCTTAGAGACCAGTGGGGTCTCGGTGATAGCTCAGGGACAGTCCAGGCTCGGGTCACTTGTGGCCGGGGTAGGGAGCCCAAGATAACTCTACCTGAGGTCCATCGAATATGTTCTCCAAAGGACAAAGGATTTTCTGTTACCAGAGAAGAGGAAAAGAGATGTGAGTCTGATGAAACAACAATATTATTAACAGATGCTCAACACTGTTAAGGAAGGTGGGAATTATAAATGCTTCCTGAAGAGGTGACATCTACACTGAAGGACAAGTGAGTGGACAAGAGGACAGTGGTGGTGGTGTTAGTAAGATTGCTCTAAGGAAGAGCAGCAGGCTTAAATGCCTGCGGTCTAGGAAAAACAAATACATTTTTGGTATAGTCCTAGCACGGATTGGAAGGAGTGGGAATGGGGAACAAGTGAAAGAAAGAGATAAAACTGAAGAAGCTGGAACAGTGAATGGCCTTGAACACCATGGTGAGTTCTGTGGACTTGATCCTGTGGACAATAGGGAGCCATTAAAGAGTTCAGGCAGGGAGCATGGCATGATCAGATCTATGTTTCAGAACGATGACTTTGGGAAAGATTATCTTATTCACAGCGGTGCCCAGAACAGTGTCTGGCACATAGTAGATGCTCAATAGACATTGGTTAAATAAATAGCATAAGTACAGCTTGCTATGAGAACAATAGAAGAGTTGACTGGCACCCAATTTCTGTTCTATTCATTTTCTTGACTTAGCAATCAACCTAGAACCAGTCTGGAAGCCAGGGTCATCAGAAACCCCCTCCCCCTCCCCCAGGATGAAAAGTAACATCGAGAGTATGTTTAAAGGTGTTTTTGGATTGGGGGTTCAAAGCATTGAAAGTGACAAAAATATTACCTGTCATTTTCCTTATCCTCTCTGCTATCAAAGGCCTCTGTCCTGCTTTATACCACATCAGTCAGACACCTTCATTTTCATTTGTTCGTCTTTGTCATAACAAATGGCCGAATATCGCTACCTGCCTGTCCTCAGAGCAAGGAAGCAGTGGTTCTTGAAATGAAGGCTACCTACTAGATGCCAGCAGTTGCTGCCCTGGGGATATTTTCTTTTAGAATGAACATTTACCCACTAGCTTGAAAAGAAACCTCCCCATGTATCAGGATCTTTGGGTTAATTCCAGACCTTCTGGGCTCAAGCAACCCCTTGACATATCAGAGCAGAAGAGGAGAGGGAAAACTCCATTAAAATTGCTGGCATCGAAACCAATGTGTCATTAAAGGGGGAGACAATTTGATATAGTTTTAAAAAAAGGGAGAGACTTTAAAGTTGCACAGATGTAGGTTCAAAACTCTGGGCTCTGCCACTTCCTAGTTGCGTTACAACTTAATTGCTCTATGTTTCAATTTTTTTCCACTGCAAAATGGACATATTTATTCTATTTTAGTGCTGTTGCAAGGATTAAATGAGCAAAAGTAGAAAAAGTAGTAGCTGTTCAGTAAAGAGTAGCTTTTATTTTCCGGGGAAACTGTAGCCCATATGGTATCAATGCATAAGCAACTATGTGGGTCAGAAACGAAGTTGGGACTGGATGGGAAGGAAGTAGCAATTTTGGGTCTGTTTTCTCTTAATGCTTTTCCTCCCTCACTGCTTTTTCTCTCTAATGCCCTTTTCCAGATCCAGTTCAAAATCCTAAGTAGTAGATGTGTGTGTGTGTGTGTGTGATGAGATGGAATATGGTCACAGTTGTGCAGCGCCAGTCAAAAACCTCTGTCAGTCAGAACTCTACTGATCTCAAGTGACAGAATCCCAGTTCAAACCTTTATTGGCTCAGTAACTGGGAAGGACACCTATGGAGCTGGTTTCACCAGCCCATCCATGGCGCCAAAGCTCCCTCTCTCCATCTTTCATCTTAGCTTCACCATCTGTTGGTCACATTCTCCCCTCAGATGGGGGCTTCCTTTTCATGGCATCGTGAGCAGGGTGGCAGTGGAACAAGGTCCCAGGAAACTCTAAGCTTCTATCATTTTAGCCTAGCAACCCTAGAGAAAAGAGAAAAACTCCTACAATCCACTTTAGACCGTGGAAGATCTCTGATTAGTCTGTCTTGGATCACATGTCCACTGCTTGAACCAGTCACGGTGGCCAGGAGATGGCATAGTGTCCTATAATTGTGCAGGATTGGGTTATGATACCTCAGTCACACATGACTATTACCATTCAGGGGGTTCTGTGGTTGGTGGTTCCATGAGAAGTACATGCAGTGGGGAAGGAACATCCTCTAAAACCCTGCGTATGTGTGAGGGGTGCCTTTTCCAGAAAAACGTAGAAGGGAGACTGTATATAAATAACAATATTATCGCCACAAACATTCCCTTCCTCTTTTCTCCTTGCCTCCAACGCTGACTAGGGCATCTGTGCTAGTGTTTGTGTTCGGTAAATACTGGCCCTGCCAGGACCTGCTGGAGCTGTGCACAGAGGTGGGGGAGCATGAGTTTTGGGCTCAGACATGTCAGGAATCAAATTCCAGCTTTCCCCCTAACTGGCTGTGCTATTTTGGGCAAGATACATAACCTTTCTGAACTTCAGTTTCCTCTCTATGTAAAATAGAGGTCAAAGATCTCTTTATATGACAGCTGTGAAGATGAAATGAAAAGTGTTTCAATAAGTGGTATCTAGTATAATAATAATTAGTATTATTATATCATAATTATTATTATTAATATTTTAGGACTGATGTGGGCTGATAGGAAGAGATTCTAAGAAAAGAGTGTAAGAGAGACTCACAGTGTCAGAGTTAGATTAGACATGATCTAGGCCAATTACTTCATTTTACAGATGGGGAAACTAAGGCCCAACAGATAGCTTGACCTGTGTTAGTCACGTGAGGCTGAACTGAGGAACTGCAAAGACGGGTCTCTGCAGGAGACTGAGCCTGAAGCCAGTTGGCCTCGCCAAAAGCTTTCATAAATTATAAGGCCACAAGAATGCTTTTTGGCTTGAAGCTTCCAAATGGGCCCCACCCGTCTTGTGTAGCTTTGGGCCTCCTTGCTGCTGGGCACTGCATTGCTAGGCTGGAGAGTCTGAATCTATTTTTGTTTTTTTTAAAAAATACTTTGCTTTTGAAATAATTTAGGATCACTGGGTCTTTTCGTATGAGAATTCAAGTTTTGGAAACATTGGCTTATGGCAAGACATTTTCCCAATACCTACATAGGAAGTTTTCTTTCCCCTTCCTTCCTCCCTCCCTTCCTTCCTTCCCTCCCTCCCTCCCTCCCTCCCTCCCT
>NW_007727975.1:5582-76523 GCF_000696425.1 Galeopterus variegatus
TTTCCCCTTCCTTCCTCCCTCCCTTCCTTCCGTCCCTCCCTCCCTCCCTCCCTCCTTCCCTCCTTCCCTCCCTCTCTCCCTCCCTCCTTCTCTCCCTCCCTTCCTTCCTTCCGTCTCATTCTCCTTCTTCCCTCCTTCCATCCCTCTCTTTCTCTTTCCTTCCTCTTCTCTTTCAGTATTTAAACATACAGTGCATTGTGTTAGACACCGTGCCAAGGATGCAGTAAAAGTATCACTCATTTGTACATTTACAATAATTCTTAAGTTTATCTTCTATGCCTGACATTGTGTCAAGGACGTTGAGCACTGGGGATGAAGCTGGAAACAAAATAGACTAGTTTCTGCCCTTACAGGGCTTACATTCCAGGGTATCCTCTTTGAGAGCCTGGACGGTCAGTCTGGGTTGAGCGTCTTCAATGAGTAAGGCTGGAGCGGGGTAAGGCTGGAGAGGTGAGCAGGATCAGGGAATCATGAGGGGTTTGGAGTTTATTTGGGGGGCAGAGGGCAGCCACTGAAGGGTTTTTAGCAGGTGAGGGTCACATGTGGACTCACATTTGAGAAGGGACACTGCCCCCTGCTCACCTCTGTAGCACCATCTAGCATTGCTGTTTTCCTGCACTTTCTGGGCCCCTGTCCCTCTGACCTTATTACTTTTAGCAGTGTGCTGTGCTTGTACCTACCTCTGGGACTTTGCAGAAGCCACTCCTTCCACCTGAGAAACTCTTACCTCTCTTTGCCTAGTTACCTCCTTATCCTTCAGTGTTCACTTCAAATGTTACTTCCTTTACCCCACCTTTCCCTACCAGACTGAGCCAAGTCCCTGATCTGTGCTCTCAAAGCATCCAGTACTTCTCTTTTGTTGCAATGATCAAAATTGTAAAGAAATTATTGATTGTGTAATTGTTTAATTAGTGTTTTCTGGTTTACTTATTTATTTATTACTATTATTTTGTCTGTGAGACAATAAGCTCCTAGTAGGTAGGAACTGGGTGTGTCTCTTTCATGTAATTTCCAGCATCCAGGATGGTGCCTGGCACATAGAATGCACAGTAAGTAAATATTTGTTGAATTTAAAAATGAATGACAGAGGAAATGAGTGGGTGAACGACTGAGTGGGTGAGTAGGGCAGTGAATGAATGAATTAGGGAATGAATGGATGTATGAGTGAATGAATGAAATGAATGAGATATTACCCACAATGTTGTGAATGTGACTAGTCTGGGAAGCCTAAATCCTGGTTTTTACATGACATGATAACCCCTCCCCTGCCCTATCACTGAGTGGCTTTTTCAAGACCTTATGAATCATTTTACTGAACTTGCTCCCACACGCCAGCTGTTTTCATCTCTGTGTTCACTATGATTGATTGCTCATGGCTGCTGGGAGCTCTGTGATTGAAAGGCAGTGGGCGGCTGCTTGGGCTTGGTGGAGAATGCCACTATCTGTTAGTAATGTCTGCTATGGATACATTACGGGAAACCATACTGCTGCTTCTTCCTATCTGCTAGCCTTGGGCTCTTGGAGCAGCTGTTCCTTGATGGGGTGGCTCCTTTGAGTTCTGAGAGCAGTTTCCCTCTCATTATTAGGAAAACACAGTGCTCTTTGGGAGTCTGTGCTGACCTAAAATGTCAGTTCTGCTGCTACTGCTTGGCACGTAGTGAATGTGTATTTTTTTCCTTTCTCATTCTCTTTTTCTTCAACTCCGGTTTTTCACAGTCTTGATCACAAGCCCCTTGAAGGACCACTTAGTCCCATGTGGAAAATGAAATTGACAAATTCAATAAATTATTTTGTCTCTTGGGCTGAAACCAGAAAGTAAATCAATTCCCCCAGGAAGTTTCTCAAAATGCAGTGTGGAACCGTCTGCCGTCAAATTACTGGGAGCTACTTAATGGTTAAAAAGCACCTTTCTTCAACTCACCTTCTTCTCTTACCTCTCAGTTAAGCATCAGAAAGCAGCATCATCCATAAAAGGCAGTGGATGGGGTCTGGTGAGGACAAAGTGATTTCTCTGGCATTGTAAAATGAGCTGGGGGTGGAGGGAAGGCTGAAGCTGCCGGTTCTCAGCTCTGACCTGACGTTCCCAGTTTCCTTCAGCCAAATCTGACTCCACTTATTTTTAGCATGGGGTGATGGAAAAAAGCAATGAGGCCAGCACTGGGAGATAGATTTCTAGTCTCGGATAAGCTGGTTATTAGCATATGACTTTGGGGTCTCAATTTTCTCATTTGTAAGCTAAGTAAATTAAGACCATAACAATTACTCCTACAATATTAAAACCGTCACCACTATGATCATTGCCATCACCATGTCTTCATCACCATCACCATCATCATCACCATCATCTCCAAAATCATCTTCACCATTTTTACCATCACCACCATCACCACCACCATCATCATCATCATCTTATTCTGGGTACAACTAACTGAGCACTAGCTCTGTACCAAGAACTCTGTGTTCACTGTATAAGCATTTTCTGATTTAATTCTACAGCAACCCTATGAGGTATATGTATGTATGTATGTATATATTACTATTTTCTCAGTTTTACAGGTGGGGAAACTGAGGCTCAGAGAGGTGAAGGCCCACTTTCCCAGGGAGTAGTAGAGCCTGTATCAAACTCAGGCTGGTTTTTCTCTTAACAACTAAATCATGAAGCCTTTCCAGATCTCCAAGGGTTCATTTCAGATTAAAAAGAAAAAAAAAATACTAATGTCTTTTCGAGTTTTCCCATACAACCAGAATGTCTGATATTTTCTTAAAAACATGTTTCCTGGTAGAGCCAAGAGTATTAAATGGTAAAGCTATTTTATGAAGCCACTGTTAGAGGACCTTCCTGATTCTGTCCAGGGGAAAATGAAGCTCAGAGAGATATGCTTTGTCCATGGCCACGTATCAAATTAAGGTCAGTATGGGACAAGAGTTTTTCTCTAGGGGGAAGAAAATTGGCAACAAGTCCCTTGGTTAATTTTCCCCGTGCTCATAGAGAACAGGAATTGGAAAGCAGGGCTTAGAATCCATGGGTCTGAGTTTAAAATCTGACTATTTTCTCTATTATGATATGATCTTGGTCGGTAAGTGGCTGAACTCTCTTCACCTTAGTTTCCTTACCTGTAAGATGGAGATCATAGTATCTACTTCATTATGTCGTAGGATTAAGTAAGATAATGAATTTAAAGTGATTACTTCGTATAGTACCTAACACATAGTAAATACTTGCTATATCATTATTATAATGAGACTGTACTATCATTACATAATGTAGTTTACAAATATCTCATATAGAATATATTAATGTATCTTGTATTAAGTTAACTACCTCTTATAGCCTTTTCCTCTGCACATCATAGCCCTCCACTGTACTGTTCCACTAGGAAGAAAAGGCCTGATATAAAGCGAAGTGAAACCAGAATTCCTTTTGTAGCTCAGCCTGCAGATTTTCAAGGCAGCGAGTTATTGCTGGAATTATGTAGTGAGGCACCTCGAGGAGCCCCCACCTCGTGTCTGTGTACAGGGAGAAATTGACTTTTTCCTCCCAGTCAAATTATTAATTAGTTGCCTTATTGACTAATTTCTAAGCACTCAGTCAAATTGAGTAACCAATCCAATTTGGATGGCATAATAGTGAGAAAAGCTTTCCTTCATCCATTTTTCAATCAGGTGCATTTCATTGTCTGGAAAAGAGACTACAAATAAGGCCTCAAAACCTCGTTCCAGCATGGAAAGTCTAGGGATAGTAATTGTCGAACAGTCTTGTCTTATCTTCATTTCTTTCTCTACTTGATTTTCTTCATACAAGAGGGCAAAAACCACTTCCCTGTTTAAAGATGGGAAGAAAAATTTTGAAAGGCTATTTTCTCTACTAAGGTAGAGAAGATATTAAATATTCAATATCGAATGCCACTCTGTGTTAGGTACTTTTACTTATTAGTAATAATCATTAGGCACTTTTATGCAATTCTCTTATACGTGGGTACTTCAAAAAGTTCATGGAAAGATTCACACTATCTTTGAATTCTATTTTTCCATGAACTTTTTGAAGGACCTTCGTATATTCAAACCAACAGGATGCCAGGAATGGAATGCAAGCTGTCATAATGTTGTTGTTGTTTTTAAATCTCTATTTTTATATATCTACTTGCTTTTAAGGATTCTCAATTTTTTTGCAAACAATTCACTGCCATCTTCTAGGATGGAAGGCGGTGCATATTGCTGCTGTTTTAAAGGTGAGGTTATTGAGGCGCAGACAGTCTGAGCTGTTTTCGGAAGAGTAATAAACTGTTCTTCAACCCTCTGCATTGACAGGGATCTTAACACAGCCTTTGAGAGGGAGACAAAGACAAAACATCTCTGGGGGCTTCGACCTGGCTTCAGGGCAGGCACTTTCTCTTTCCTTTTGGGGTCATACTGAAGGGGTACTTTAGCTCCGTGGACAGGAGCAAAACAGTCCCCTATGTCCCCTCATAGGAGTGGAGCCGAGGAGGGTGGCCCAAACCCTAGGTCTCTCTCTCTGCAAATCCTCTTAGGGGAAACCAAAACAAACACAGCATAGAAAGTTGGCTTTTCATTTGGGGGGAATTGCCTGGCACGACCCCTCCACCCAAAACATGCTTTTGATTTGGTTTTATTGGCTAGTGAAAAGAATCGTTTAATAGTCAAGAGGCAAGCAGTGACAAAAGGATTCAGGTAAATTAGTTTCAGTTCTTACGTAGACTGTCCTCCTTCTGCGGAATTTGAGCTTTAGAAAATAAAGCCTCCTTTCCCACTTATTCCCTCCACCCGCTTGTCCCTAAGCCTTTTAAAAAAGGATTTTTCTTCCTCTTTCTAAATCTCTTCAAGAAAGAGTTTCTTTTCTTTCATACAGAGGGGTTGGGGAATTAAATTCTCCCAAATATCCTAACATCAGTGCAAGCAGAAAATTCAATGAAATCCAAATTAGGTGTATTAAAAAAAAAAGTTGTTTTTTTGTCTGGACCCTTAAAATATGCAGAGATACACTGAGAGAGAAAGAGATAGCTTCAAAGCCCCTTTTTAATAACTAACTACTTACCTGCTGAAAGCATTTACTTATAGCTCCCGCTTGCTTTCACCCAGTCCCAAATGCTTAAAATGCAGTTAAAGTTTAAGCGTTTAGTCCCTGAAAGTACCAACAATCACTTGCACAGAAGCGGCGTTCATAAAACCTACAAGCCCAGTTTTCCATTACTTCGTTGTAATTAACAACCCAGTAGTAAATTAATGATCTCGAATCCACAAATGGTGTGGAACTAGAGGGTTTAAATATTTAGAAAGGGTTCCTGACAGTGTGTTGGGTCCTATAATTTGATTTTGTAACTGAAACGTTCACAAAGGCGTGACTCTCTTGACAGTTAATGTATTTCTGGGCACAGACCAAAATAACTTCATTGACATGGCTGGGTCCCCCCAGAGCTTTTCTTTTTACTTGTTCTGTATCCCCAGGTTCTCTCACCTCAAAAACCTCATGATTCTATGATTTTTCTCCTTTCTTGTTAAATATTCTTCTCTTTGAAAAATGAATTCAAATCTCCAGAATTCGTACTCCAGAGAGTACGGCAGTCACTGGAGTTAAAATGCAATATGTACATTTCAGGTGATGTGATCAAGGACAAGAAAAGATATAAAATATACAAGGGGAAGCAAAAGAAGGAAAAAAAGGCAACCACCTAAGGCCGGCTAATGTTTAAATAACAATTTGGTGTTTAGACACAGAGAGGCTGGAAGTCAGGAAATTTGAGGTTCACCCACACATTCTGGGCTCCTAAATCTGTTGTCGGTAAAAAGACACAATGGTGTGAATTTTTAGCTGAACATCAGTTGGACTTTGAATTTCCTGGGTTTTTGTTGGATCGCATCACAGTGAAACATTATATTCCTTTTCCCCAAATATATATCTAATTTCCTTTACAAAGAATGGTGTGAATTTTTAGCTGAACATCAGTTGGACTTTGAATTTCCTGGGTTTTTGTTGGATTGCATCACAGTGAAACATTATATTCCTTTTCCCCAAATATATATCTAATTTCCTTTACAAAGAGCAAAAAATACTTTTCCCACCAAGTTACAAGAAAACACACATTATCTTTCCCAATAGGGCATCATTTATTATTGGCTTTTTTGGAGAGCTAAAAAAATGCCCCCAAACAATGTCCTAAACTCATTTATTGTGTTTTGTCAGATGAAAAAAAAGACTGACTTTGATTTATTATTTCATGTAGATATTACGTAGACGTTCGTGTTTGACATTTCCTGAGAAGTATTTTTGTCTCTGAGATCTTTAAAAAAAATACATTTTTAAAAGGACTTTAGTTTTTTGTGTGTATGTGTTTGTGTATGTGTGGTGGCAGATGAGGACTTTTAAGGTTCTTTATGTTTAAGATGTTTATTAACTTAAAAGAATTTACTGGGAAATTATAAACTTTCTAAGAGACAGGCATTTCTTGAGAGTCAATTGCTTCCAATAGTCTTTTTTTTAAAGCCACTTTTTCTGTTCTTTCTTCCTGTAATTACAGAATGTTTTAAATATGAGTAATTATACCTTGACATATCTCGTGATTTAAAATGGACCTTTGAGAATGACAGTAAAGTGGTTTCTGCATTTCGTAGTTCAATAAAATCAAAAGTAGTTAAAAACCATAAGTATACAACTGGATTTGTTACTTTCAAAATCAGTCATAAATATGGATCTTTTTTTTGTGGGGGGAGTGGGAGGGGGTAAAATTTTAGATTGGAACGAAGTTATAACCCACATCAGGAAAATTGGCCCTTTAATGAGAGAAATGAAAAAGACTTAATCACCAAAACCTCCCCAAAATGACACTTTAAATTACATCAGAACTCTACACGGTAATGCAAAATGAGAGCCTTTCATCTGAAAAATGAAATACTTAATGATTTCAATGAGTTTGTACCTACCCAAATTTGAGATCTGGATAACATGCTCAGTGCCTGGATTTCTTTTATATCTCTAAAATATTTATGGAAATGATTCTCTCTCTTGTTTTCTCCGTGCCCCCCCACCCCCTTCTTTCAACATGAAGGTAGTTTGTTTTTTCTAGAATAGTTGGAAGAGTAGAGAAGAGCAATGTACTTACAGAAAACACCAAATGGCATTTCCAAGCTATCTGAGAATATTAAGGTTTGAGTGTGTCAGATCTGCCCAGGGGCACAAAGAGGGCTTCAGATCATTTTGCACAGCTGAGTCTTAATGATTGAATGCATTTTGTTTAAATGAAAAAAATAAAAGTGGAAAAAAATCTTTAAAAGGAAAAAAATCTTAAAAAAAAAAGTTTTAAATTTACCTAACAAACTAGTACCTAACAAACTAGTTAATATTCTCACTATTAGGAAAGTCTAAGCCATTCATAAATAAACATGGAAAAAAATCTTTAAAAAAAAAGTTTTAAATTTACCTAACAAACTAGTTAATATTCTCACTATTAGGAAAGTCTAAGCCATTCATAAATAAACAATTTTACACCACCTTTACCCACATGGGCATGCTCTTTTTTTCAGCTTCCTTCAGCAATTTGGAGTACAGGAGATTAAAGTCTTTTGGAAATTTCCAAGGTCAGACCTCAACTAAAATAGGATTAAGGGGGTAAGAGGGAAGAAAAAAAAAATGAAGAGAAAAGTTTTATTTCCCCTTTCTCTTTTCTTTTATCGGAAATAAATCGGAAGTTATTTCTCAAAATCCTCTTTTCCCCTGGCCAGTGGCAGCTCTTCAAAAGCTTGTGAGATTGTTTAAAAATTTTCCTATTCCCTCCTCCCCCCATTGTAAGAAAAACAAGTATAGAGAGGAGAAGGGAAGTTAAAGGTTGACGTTAGGGTCCCTTCCAGGCAATACTCCAGGGGGCAGTGTGACATTAAGAACTTTTTCTGAAAGCGGCTGCTTGGTTTGATCATGACTGAAAGAAGAAAAATTTTCCAACTTTGCAACCATTTTCTCTTCAGATGCTCCAAACCAGTATTCCAACAAAGGAAATGAAAAAGGGAAACCAACGATTTTTTTCCCTTTTCTTTCTGGGTTCCATATGTAATGTCTAATTTCTGCACCAAGGACCTAAGGCTTTACCTAGGAAAACACAAAGATAAAACAGCCCTCCTGCCCACATCTCCGTCAGTGTTTCCCTTTCCTTGCCCCCTCCCTCCCTCTCTTCCTGGCTTCTTCCTCGCCCCCTCTATAAATGTTTTCTTTCTTATTCATCCCCCTTGTTTTACCTGCCCTCCTTTCCCCCCTCCATCTTCCCCTTTCCTTTGCTTTTCTAATGCCTCCCTACAAGGAAACAACAACAGAAACCACATGTCTTTCCATCTACCTTGGTTGTATTTGTTCTTGTTCTTAATTTGATCCATTCTTTAAAAAAAATCTTCCTGAACGTCGCTTGCCTTTCAGTCATCAGATTGGAGCGTGGAGCGCTGTCTCAGAGTACATTTTGATAGATCTTAACAGCAATTATGCAGCAACTTCAAAGCAAAACTATTTGTGCACGCTCTCTCTTTTTCTCCTCTATCTTTCTGCGCGCACACACACACACACACACACACACACACTCAATCCTAACCCTGCTAAATCCAAACAAAAAATCCTTTTCAAACAGGGTAGAAAATCATGTTGAAATTAGCAGCTGGTATTTTCAAAGTACAATTCTAAAAACCTCTCCAAATTTCTGGGGAAATAGTGAAAAGACCCAGCGAAGAAAGAGGACTTCTTATTTGATTAGTTTCCATTAAAAATGTTTATGATTATGCCTCAAAACTTTAATATTTTAAACCAGGAACCATGAATAACCTGAAATGATTTTTTTTAAAAAAAATGAGAGGCTGAGAGATACATTTAAATAGGACTGTTGCCATTGACTCTCTGTGGTGCTGACATACCCTTGTTCCCAAAGTGAATGAATTAGTCCTAGCAAATTTGTGCCTTTGGAAAAGCTATTTTATGACAACGAGCAAACATTTATTTATTTATTTTTTTAATTTTTTTTTTCGGGCAAGCATTTTAAACAAGATTTTTGCAGTCCTAGCAAATTTGTGCCTTTGGAAAAGCTATTTTACGACAACGAGCAAGCATTTATTTATTTATTTTTTTAATTTTTTTTTTCGGGCAAGCATTTTAAACAAGATTTTTGCATATTAAACACTAAAAAAAATTTTTTAATTCTAGTTAATTCTCCTCCCAATTCTGGTTTTGTGTCTGCCTTTAAATAATCAAAGCTGGGCCACCAGGTTTCAAGGAAAAAACATTCATTCAATAAAATAATAAGCAGCAAAGCTGGATGTTTCATTGATGAAATGTTTTCCAGGGATTTTGACTTTATTATAAATGAGGTTTTATCTCAGGAACTAAAAATATTAGAAAGGAAGGAAATCAATGAAGGGGCTGAAAATACTAGGAAATATTAACCAAATCCTCCCCTTGTAGAAAGATCTGGAGCTTGTAGGTGCTTCTGAAAGCTTGGGCAAAGCACAAACAAAAGGAACTATTAAAATCTCAAAGACTTGTTTGGTGTAGAAAGCTTGTACACATCCCACCAGGAAACCAGCCTTCTTCAGGATGGGCACTTCTGAGCATGGCAGATGGAAACAGGCATGTGTATAGATGCAATTCATGCTATTTTCCATATATGTCTAGATTTATGTAGATGACCATTTAGGAAAACTTCCATATGGTGCAATTATGAAAGAGAACATTCGATTTTTGTATGTCATTGACACATTTCCTGGGAATATTACAAATGAAAACACGTCATCATTCTTTAAAAGAAAGACGTCTCTCGCCCCTCTATTGATTTTGGAAATTTGCTAATTTGAAACCTAAAGGAATATAGGCAAAATAAACTCGAAAGGAATTTTGGCATGAGCTTTTCTGTGTTCTCTCTTAGAAGAGGCAAAATTATTTTAAAAGGGGAACCCCCAGTGTTTCCTCTGGTTTTTAATGGACTACAAAAATGTAACAGCCTGGAAAAAAGAAATGAGTCTGTTTGATCTTAAGTAGAAATGCTTATTTTCACGTGAAACACTTATCAACCTAATCTCAAAATATACCTGCATGAGTTGAATTCTTGCTCCTTTAGAAATGGGTTCATTCATTTCAGTTTTCTTTTCTTCTTTTTATTTATTTTTTTGCCTTTGTTGTGTTACGGTCTCATAAACTTGCCGAGGATCGTAAATCCTTTTGCAAACTGTGATATGCTGATTGAGGGGTCCAGATTAAGACTGTGTAAAACTGAAGTTCCAAAGGGTTTATTGTTATTGATTAATGTAACATGGTAACAACAACAATAATAGTAATAATAAGAGCAACAGTAATAAAAACAATTATAAGCATTATCAATCTCTCCCAGATTTCTGATCTTGCCTTTAAATACGTTAAAAAAAATAAATAAAAAAGAAGACTTTATTTCTAAGTGCCTATTCCTAATGATGGGATAATGGGGTATCAATACAGGATAAATCATGTGTTCTCGTGCCTGAAGCTATACCATCAAATTCTTTTGGCGGCTTTGAAATGGGGGAAACATTTAGCAGTGTGGGCTCAGAAGCAGGCAGCTGTTTTATAAAAATAACCAGCAGATGGCACTCTAGCCTCTTATTACTAGTCTTGGGCCCGATTTGGGTGCTTTTCTTGGTCTTTTGGACTAGGGTGAGGATAGGCACTTTGGGGCTGATTTTCGATAGTCAAAAATAGCATCAAGAGACATAGAGAAGGAAAAAAGTAATTAAGTCAACGAGTTGTATTTGATGGTTGTTGGGCTGGCCAGCTTTTGAGAACCTAACTAGAGCTAGAAAGGAACCATTTATCTTGGTGGGGTGTACTTTGGTCTGCCACCATTGAGCAGAAAACAAGACTATGAAGTCCTAGGATGATCCAAATTCTTTCAGGCATTCAGAAGAAAAAAACCCACAGGTTTCTTTGGTTAGTGGTTTACTTACAACACCTTCACATGTCCTGTGGTAATGAAAGACATTTTGATTTTTTTGTAAATCTTTTAAGCAAAATTTCTGTTGAGTATAAATCATAACAGTGGGAATGCCTTTGGTAGAGGAAGAAAGGGGAGATGACCGTGTGTGGGTGTGTTTGTGCATTTGTGTGCATGTGCATGACATTGTTAGAAATGGGGAAGGTGATTGACAGATGAATGTAATGGTTGAATGATGCAGATATTGGATGGAGGCAAAAGTGAGGTATCTCATGAATATAAAGTCAAATTATCTGAATCAAAGCTGGGAATGCATGAACCAACAAAGGATTTTTCTTGACCACTTCTCAGTGTAAAAGGCAAGGGAGGGAATCATTGTTTAGATGCCAAAATGCTATAATTTCTGGGACAAGTGATGGCTATGGAATCATTGCTACAGAGCATATAAAGTTGAAACAGTCCAAATCTGGGGGGTATTTGGCCACTGCAGCCTGGGGAGAAAGGAGAAGAAAAGGAAGTTTTCATTTACGTGGAGGCTTCAAGGTCTTTATAACATAGCTTCCAAGTGCAGTAAAAACCTCAGTGTATTGGAACCCAGCCAATCAGAGCCAAAGAGGCAAATAACCAGGAAACAAGTGGCTATCAGGAATGTATTAACAACAGAAATAACAAAACTTCTTCATGATACATCCTGGAGTCAATGTAAACCAGTGCTTTGTCTCTTTTGCGTTTTCTGTAGCTCTAAAGTTGTATAAGACAGAAAAACTATTTTTGTTTACTCAATATACTGTTTTAGGATTACGAAATTGGAGTTAGAAAAGCTGGTGATATAGTCCAAGCCCTCACTCAATAAATGAATTCACTCCAACTCAGGAATAATACTTGCTGATGATATGTCCTTGGTTAGAAGCAGAAGTCATGCTCGGTGCTTTGCATATATCATCTCATTTAATCTTGATAAAAGTTTCATGGAAGAGGTCTATTATTATTCCACTTTAGGAAGGAAAATTCAACTTCTTTCTACCTGACACTGTGCTCCTTCCCTCACGCTGCCCCCATTTATATATTTACCTTGCTCACTTCACAATTATTTATTGAGGTCCTATTATGTACTGGACTCTGAGACTTAGCACTTAAGGGACTCAGGTCTGGTGGGGGTGATGAAGCAGTAAATGGGTATTTATAATAGTACCATCAGTGCTGGGGTGGGGGTAGGATGTTATTGCACAGGGAAGGGCACTGAATTTGATTTTTCCAGTGGGAGGTAGAGGGAAAGAGCAGGGAATGCTTCCTGGAGGAGGTGACATTTGAGCTGATACCTGATGCTGAGTAGAATTAGCCAGGTAAAGAAAATGGAAAAAGGAGGATGTTTCAGGCAGAGAGATGAGCACATGTAAAGGAAATGATGGTGAGAGAAAGAAGCACAATGCTAGAAACAGCCAAAAAGTTCTTTGGCTGGAGTCCAGGAGGGCTAGAATTGAGGTCAGAAGAGTAGACAGGGGCTCTGCAAACCATGCTGAGACATCTTTTCATTATTCAGATGGCAGTGAGGAACTATCGAAGGGTTTATGGCAAGGTGTTCACTCAACCAACTCCCACTATGGCTCAGTAAATTTGGAGAATCATGTTTTCTTAAGGAACACCATCTTTCCAAAGTATTGATGACATCTCTTTCCATAGCTACTGCTATCCCAGGCTCTGGGATGCAGAGACTCAAGAGAAAGAATGGTGCATGGTCTCTATTCAAAGCTGAGTTGTAATGATGAAACCAAAGTAGAATACAAGGGCCAGAATGCCCATCCCAGTAACCGCAAAAATCAGGAAGAAATAAAACAAACCCAATGAAATAGTATCTTATAGATTGTACTTGGTTCTATTTTCGGGAGAGGAAGTTAGATCTCAATGAGAAATGATTCTTGGCAGTTCGCAGTGAGCAGCCTATGTTAGCCAAAGAAACATTTTAAAGACGCAGATTTTTTTCCTTTCCAAAGAGGACCTTATAGCACAAGCATCTTTTTTACAAAGGGAAAACATCTTGCATGTTGTGACCAATTTCTCGTCTGCCCGGCTGTCCTTCTCCATTGGAAGTAATTGGGGGAGAAAGGTCTGTGGAACATTATGCTTTGATGTTTGGGGGAGGGGGAGAGACCTTTTCAACAAATGTCCGCAGCAGACACAGTGATTGAGAAAAGCACGTCCGTTTTGGAAAATGCCTGCTAATTAAATGAATGTTTTCAACTGGAAAGCATGTCTAAGCTGTTAAGATACATCCCTGATGAAGTTGGAAGGAATGCTTTAGATGTTGGCCTGAAATGGGTGTTTCCATGAGCTTTTCATATACCTTGGCCTCCTCAGGTCTCTGATATCAATCACATCCCATTCATTCATTCATTTGCTCATTCAGCAAATGCTTGTGGAACCCCTTTGTGCCAGGAACTGCAGTGGGTGCTGGGTGTTTAGTAGTGAACAAGACAGTTAAGCTCCCTGCCTTTATGGGAGCTTGTATTCTAGTGGACAAGACAGATCTTTATGAAGATTTATTTTGTGTCAAGTGTTGTTCTTACCACCAAAGAGGAATAAAGAAGCAATACAACTGAGTCTTTAAAGACTGACGTACTTGGGTCTCAGTCCAGTCTCCCATGTTTATTAGCTGTGTGACTTTGAACAATTCTATAGTCTTTCCCAGCCTCAGTCTCCCAACCTATATAATGGTCATAATAACAATACCTATCTTATAGGGTGAAATATTAAATGAGATAATGCATGGAAAGTACTATGTCCAGTGTTGGGTTCACAGCAAGATCCTGACACATGCAAGTGTTTGTTGTCAAGATCAAAGACATCAAAGCAGTTTTTAAAGGTAAATGCATGCTTATTGTAAAAAAAATTCAACAAAAATAGAAGCCCCTGAAATTAACAACGGAGGTCTTTTTATCCTATGTGGCCAGTTCCATCTATGTATTAATAAAGGTTGTAAGTGACCACCAACTCCATGGGGCTTCAGTAGGAGAAAGGAATTTATTGTTTTATTTGGCCAAAAAATCCAGGGTTGAGCTATTTTCATACACAGTTGGGTCCAGGGCTTCAAATAGACCATCAGCCTCTGCTCCTCCTCATCTCTCCGCTTTGCTTCTTCTGCAGAGGGTTGTTCTTAGGCAAACTCTTGCTAGATGGAACCAGGCACCTCTAGACTTACTTCTTCCCAGAGGGAAGAGAGGGATTTGCTCACAGCTTAGGCAAGGTTGACTCTGATTGGCTGACTTGGGGCATGTGCCCAACATGAACAGCTTGGGGGATGCTGCTGTCTTATTGGCCAGGCCCGGGTCACATGTCCATCACTGCAGCTCAGGAGGGGAGGTGGAGTCAACTCCATTTAAGCAACATGGACTGAGAGAGAGGGCGGGGGAGCAAGGTCTGGCTACCTAAAGATGGAGCCCTAGGTTGCCAAGACCAATGGACATTGATCAGTACTACTCCAAGGCTGTTGTCTTTGTTAACCTTTGGTGTGTGCCTTTCTAGACCTTTCTTTATGTGTCTATCTTTCTATATCACTTTCTACCATGTGTGTATGTATGGGAGGTCTTCACAAAGTTCGTAGAAGGATTCATATTATCTTCTAATTCATTTTCTTCCATGCACTTTTTGAAGTATCCTATACCACACATTATAATGTGTGTATGTATATGTGTACATATATTTTTTCCAAAAATGGGAAAGTTGCCTTATTCACTTAACAAATATATAAATATATAATAGCCATCTCAGTATATATAGATAAGTTGTGTTATTTAAAATAAGAATTTTAAAAGTCAAAGCGTCCTTGAGCTCATTTAGCTCAGGCTTCTCCATTTTACAGATGGGGAGACTGAGGCTTCTAGTCCAGAGGGTCTTGCTCAGGGTCACACAGTAAAAGGCTCTTCTGACCCTTGTGCCTTGTTGCTTTCTCCCTCTTTAAGCTTGTTTTCAGTAACCTCAGTGAGCTCTGGGCGACTGGGATCCGTGAGGGAGTTGAGCACATGAAATATTGAGAACACAGGGTGAAGAAAGCTGAATGCTTTTTTGAAGGGAGATTTAGGTTTTTCTTTTTTTTTTTTGCATCTGTCTCCTGCCTTAGCTGGCTTTTCTCGTACACTGAGAGCTGCATCTGGCTAGTATTCTGGGGATGGTAAATATCGAACAAGAGACTCCTTAATGAGCATGGAACTAAATGATAATTACTAGTAAGCTCATTACTTTTAGAAAAAAAATCTCTCTCTCTAAATATGTATATATACATATATGTGTGTGTGTGTGTGCATATATATATCTCCAAGCTGATTTAATTGTTTGCGGGGAGGGATGAGCAATTATTCACACAAAGATCTGTAAAGACTCAAGAGTTTACTTAACTAGAAGTTTACTGCTCTGAGTTTTATTAATGGAAGAAGGGCTCATTGACCCGGTGCTGCCCAATACCATTAGCTCTATGTGGCTATTTAAATTTAAATTTTAAAAAGTTAAATTAAATAATTTAAAATTAAATTAAATACAGATTAAAGAAAATTCCAAATTCAGTTTCTCAGTTCCACCAGCCCCATTTCAAGTGGTTAGTAGCTACATATGGCCAGCAGGGCTACTGCATTAAGCAGCACAGATACAGAACTTTGCTATCATTGAAGAGGTTCTATTGGGAGGTGCTGCCTTCAGCAGCGTTTCCTGAGACTGTCAGCTTTCCATTTGCGTCTCAATCATCTGGAAAGGGGGTGCTTGGTAAAATGAAGATTCCTGGGCTCCACACCAGGCAAGCTATAACAGAAGTTATTGGGAGGTGAGCTGGAAATCTGTATGTTTAAAAAATACATATCTCCGATATTTTGGATGCACATTTAAGTTTGGAAAGCACAAAGAAAGACAGAGAAGGATAAAGAGATTTGGGGTACCAAGAGGCAGGCTGAGAATGAATGTTTGAAAGGATTCACTGACCACTGAAGAGCAATCAGTTATGAAGCACTGAATTGGTCTACAAGGTAATGAGTGAGTAGTATTTGAGGTTCTAGTATCCCTTTGTCACAGAAGTTTTCAAGGACACACCCATTATAAAAAGTTTATTTGAAGTATGTGTGACAGAGGGGAAAATAACGCATGTCCTTGCTCATAAGTGGGAGCTAAGAGAGAAAGAAGGAAGGAAAGAAAGACCACAGTGGTGTGCTGGACTTGCTTGCAGAAGGAGAGAACAGACCTAGGGTTGTTGGGGGTGGGGGAGGGGGGCTTGGGGAGAGGTTGGGGGGGGGACACAGGGAACAATTGTGATTCGTGGTGGTGGCCATGCTGATAGTATCGATCTGATCATTACATCTTGGGCACAGGTGCTGAGGTCAGCTCTGTGCCCCATGAATATGTATAATCAATAAAAAATATAAAACTCTGACTAGTGAAAAAAATGAATAAAAATAAAAAAAGATGTGCAAGGTGGATTTAGGGGAGATAATGTCATAAAAAGTTGGTTGGTGAAGAGGACCTAATCAATGACCTAGGATTTTCCTCTCAAATGTTTCCATGAAACCTGTTGCCATTGTTTATGCTTATCTTCCTTTGTATCTAAAAAAAAACCTTTACTTTTTATACTCAACCCATGAGAGTTATATGTAAAACTTGTTTTTAGTTCCTTTGTCTCTATTTTTTCAGACTGTAGCATGCATCGTTAGTTTATAAAATGTTCTGTATCAATTATGTCTTATATTTTCCCAGCAAGATTTTATCCTAAGCACAAATCATCTTTAGAGTAATATTTATCCATCCATCATTTCGTCTGTCCCTGTTTACCTTTTTTTCTTGTCTCACACCATTGTCCTCCAGGATGTTCGTTATTATTTTTCTTCTCTCAGTTGCTAAAACTTACCTAGTTTTCTCCTGCCTCAGGTCTTTGCACATTCTATTCCTTCAGGCTAGAACAGTCTTCTCTGCCTATCTTCTCATGGCTAGCCCCTTCTCATCCTGCAGGCTTCCCTTAAATAACTTTACTTCAGAGAAGTTTTCCCTGACCACCCTGTCTAGGTAGGATTTCCCCTGCCCCATTCAGTCTCTGTTATTTTCTATCCCTGTTCCTGGTTCCCTAAAGTTCTACAAAAGTGGTAACAAAGCCTCTTTCATTCACTGATTAATCCAGTGTTGAGCACAGTGTCCAGCATTTACCAGGGCCCCAGAAACCAATGTTAAATAAATAAAATGAATCATTTCTTAATTCAACAAGAAATTGTGTACTATGTGCTAGTCATTGTCTAAGGCACTCAGAGCAAAATGTACCCTAATGTGTCGGAAACCATACCTCACGGGGAAGACACAGAGCCACAAAAAAGTGGGATAAGATTCAGAGGACAAGTACCATGGAAGTTATCAAAGGGAGCACATTGATCCAAAATTTAGTGGCTTAAAACAACAACCACTTATTGTTCATGAGTCTATGGGTCAGCTGGGCAGACACCCACTTGGACCTGACTTAGATGATGAGACTTTGGTCTTTGAGTTGATGCTGTAATGGATGAGACTTTTGGGGACCTTGGAAAGTGTTGGATGTGTTTTGCATGTGGAAGGAATGTGAATTATCAGGGGCCAGTGGGTAGAGGGTAGTGAACAGACTCTCTAAGGTACCAGCCCCCATCCCTGACTCTTGGTGTTCACACCTTTATGTAACCCTCTCTGTAATCAATACAGTATGACACAGGTGAGGGTATATCTCTGCCATGATTACATTGCATCATAACTTCTTGTTAGCAGATGTGCTCTAGAGATTTTTCTTGATGGCTTGATGCAGTAAGTAGCCATGGTGAGAAACCCAGATGGCAGGAAACTTTGGGCAGCTTCTAGGAACTGTAGTGGCTTCTGAGAGCTGAGGGAAACCTCCAGCTGACAGTTCAATCGCTGGAACGCTCAGTACTAGCAGCAAGAAAATGAATTCTGCCAGTAACTTGAGTAGTATGGAAGTAGATCCTTCCCAAGTCAACCTCCACATGAGAACACAGCCTGGCTGATGTCTTGATTGCAAACTAGTGAAATTCTAAGCAGAGGACCTAGCTGAGCCATACCGAGACACCTGGCCTGCAGGCACTGTGAGATAATAAGTGCATGTTGTTTAAAGCTACTAAGTCCGTGGCAACTTATTACTCAGAAATAGAAAGCTTAATACAAACTGTGTTGTTTTGGATGACTTGAGCTGTTATCAAGCACCTGGTTTAATTGCTTTACCAACATCAGCTCATTTAGACACTGTAACAACTCCATGAGTGAAGAAGAGACCATTGCTGTCCTTACTATAAAGCAGAGTAAACCAAGTCTCCCAGAGAAAAGTAAGTTACCCAAGTTCAGATTTGGTGACTGAAGGAGCTAAGACTCATATCCAGGCAGTCTGCTTCCAGAGTCATTATTAATGTGTTTCAGAGACAGGTGTACATAAATGTCTGCAAGGAGATACACCGACATGTTAATAATGACTAAGTGTTTATCTTGAGGAGGGTGGATTCAAACCTTTACAAGTTTTTTCATGTTTGCTTATCTATATCTGTGAACTTTTCTGCAATAATTTTTGCTGCTTTTTTAATAAGAAAAAAATAATTTTAAGAGAAACAGAGCTAAAGAGACAAAGAGAGGCAGAAAGAGAGAGCAAAAAAGCAGAGAAAAACAGAGAAAGGGGAGAGACACCGAGAGGAACAGAACGAGAGAGAGGGAGACATAAAGAGAGCGACAGAAAGGCAGGAACTTCCTCCCCAAGTACTGAACACCAAAGAGCTCCAAGATGAAAAGAGGTACTCCTCCCCAACTTCCTGGAAAGTACCTCTCCTCTGAAACTTAGACTTTTTATTACTCACAGGAAAATAAAGTGTAAGTCCTCGGAATGACTGCCGAACTGGCATCATGTAGAGCTGTGCTTTCCAATATGGTAGCCACTCGCCACCTGTGGCTGTTAAAGATCAAATGACATGTGCTGTAAGCTCAAAGTATCTACTGGATTTTGAAGACTTCATATGAAACATGGGACATAAAATATTTCATGAATCATTTTTATATTGATTACATGTTGAAATGATAGTATTTGGAGTATATTGGGTTAAGTAAAATATTGCCAAAATTAATGTCATCTGTTTTTTCTTCTTCTTTTTTTTTAACTTTTCTAATGTGGCTCCCAGAACATTTTACATCACAAATGTGGCTTGCGTTATATTTCTATCGGACAGCGCTCATCTAGATCCTCTTCTTCTTTTTTTTAACTTTTCTAATGTGGCTCCCAGAACATTTTACATCACAAATGTGGCTTGCGTTTCTTTTTTTTTAACTTTTCTAATGTGGCTCCCAGAACATTTTACATCACAAATGTGGCTTGCGTTATATTTCTATCGGACAGCGCTCATCTAGATCCTCACACTCTCCAGACCCCATGACTGCAGCTGAGCGCTTATGCATCAAACGATGAAAAAGACAGACACAAACCCCAGCAACAGTGCCCCTCCTCTTCCTCCGCAGGGGAGCATTGGTTTGTCCCTGCCACCTCACTGTGCCTTCCTGGGTTGAAGGGGGCCATCTGTGGCTCGGGTCTCATGCGGTGCCATCACCATTAGCACATTATGTGGCAGTGGGTACAAAGCCCCTCTGAGGCCACCCTCTATGACACCCAGCCTGGGGCCTTGGGCTCTGAGGCATGCAGGGCTGGGCAGCCTTTTCTTGGAAGCGCCAGGTTGCCTCGTGGAACAGATGCTCACCAGGTAATTCTTTGTGGCTCTGCCTTCATAAGAGCTTCTTTAGAAATCAGAAAATGTTTCAAGCGAGTTTGGAGAGATGAGTGTATTTACCAGAACAAATATTTTGCCCTTTGTCAGCCCTTGATTATATCTGACTGCACTTTTCTCTCTGAATAGAGTTGGAGGAAAAAATAGTTCCTTTAAAGCTTGAAGATACTCATTTTCTCTCCCATTTTGCATTAGCTTTTCTCTTCCCCCAAACAACACTGTTTGTGTCTGCCGGTTCTTCCCCTTGTAGAGACCTCTATTTCCTGGTTTGTTTTCCAGAGCAATACTGCTTCTCTTTGGCCTTTGTTCTGCTCTGGTTTCTTTCTGTAGATCAGTTTACCTTGGTAATCATAATAATACTCTAACATTGAGAAAGGCTTTCGTAGAACCCTAGCTCATTTGACATGCATGAAATATTTATGATGGATCTTTATTTGTGGGTTGGGAAAATGAGGGTCATGTCTAGTCAACATTTAGTTAACTGTCTACTATGTGCTGGATGCTGTGTGAAGAGATTTGCCAACATTATCTCATCTAATACTTCTCACAGCTTCATCAAGTAGGTACCCATTTTACAGATGAAAGAAGTGAGGCTCAAAGCAACAAAGTGACTCACCCAAGGTCTTGCAGCCAGCCAGTGATGGGGCACAGATCGGATCGAAGTTTCTTGACTCCCAGTCTATGCTTTTAACAATTCATGTCTTCCTCATGTGGCAAATGAAGAAACTGAGGTACAAAGAGATTAAGGGGCTGCAGCTATGTGTAATCTTTTAAGCACAAGTTGGTCTGGGGATGCAGTTTTATATATGCCTTCAAAATCTTGGGCTTTATCTTCAAAACTCATGTGAACTTTGCATTCTACTCCATAGGACAGCCATGTTTATATGGCATAAAATAATTATATTTTCTTTTTTTTTGAAAGCAAAATTTTATTTTATCTTATTTTTGACAGATACAAATTGTACATATTTGTGGTGTACAATGTGATGTTTTGACATATGTACTCATTGTGAAATGATTATGACAGTCAAGCTAGTTAGCATGCCCATCACCTCCCATAGAAACCATATTTTTTTGGTGTGGTGAGAACACTTAAGATCTACTCTCATGGCAAATTTCAAGTATGCAATATATTATCACTAGCTGCAGTCACCATGCTGTATATTAGATCTTCAGAACTTATTTATCTTATAGCATTCATTTATAACTGAAAGTCTGTACTCTTCGACCAACATCTCCCCATTTCCCCCACCTCCCAGTCATTGGTAATCATCCTTCTACTCTCTGTTTCTATGAGTTTGGCTTTCTTTTTTTTCTTACATTCCACATATAAGTGGGATCATGCAGTATTTGTCCTTCTGTGTCTGGCTTATTTCACTTTGCATAATGTCCTCTAGACTCATACACGTTGTTCCAAATGGCAGAATTTTGTTCTTTTTAAAGGCTGAACAACATTCCACTATAGCAACACACACACACACACACACACACACGCGTGCGCACACACACACACACACCCCAATTTCTTTATCCACTTGTCTGTCAACAGGCACTTAGGTTGTTTTTGTAATTATATTTTCTAAATCCTCAAATAAGTGGAAACTCTTGAACCCTGTTACTAAAAGTGTGGTCTATGGACTAGCAGCATCAGTATCACCTGGGATCTTGTTAGCAATGCAGAGTCCCAGCATTTTAGCACAATCCCCAGATGATTTGTGTGCATGTTAAAGTTTGAGTAGCATCACTCTGTGATTAATTAATGAATTAATCAATCACATACAAATTAAGCATCTGCTATTTGCCAGGCACTGTCCTGTGCACTGGGTTTACTACAATGAGCAGAAGAGACAAAGCCCCTGACCTCATGAATATCCAGCCAAGTAATAAAGACAGATGTTGAGTAAGTATTCATAGAGGAAGGAGGGGTGCAAGGATCTTTGGGGACACATAAGCCAGAGAAGGTGGGGGAGATCAGGGCAGCTTCCCTGGAGCAAACAAAGTCTCATGGGCAATCAGAAGGATGGGTACAATGTAGTATGCAAAGAGTCAGAAAAAGGGTGCTAGTGCTCTGGGCAGAGGAAATAACATGTACCAAGGCCTTAGGGGAGAAAGTGTGGCTTATCAATGCAAAACTACCTCATTCATTCATTCATTCATTCATTCATTCATTCAGCCAGCCAGCCATCCATTCATTCGTCAAACCTAGGTAAGATGCCTACTACATTTATAGCCAGCAATTTGCTTAATGGTGAGGAGGCGCTGATGACAGTGATAGAGATGATGACAATAATGAACACTTAAATACCTAAATATTATGCTAAGCTCATTGTATATAAACTTANGCATAATGTCCTCTAGACTCATACACGTTGTTCCAAATGGCAGAATTTTGTTCTTTTTAAATGCTGAACAACATTCCACTACAGCAACACACACACACACACACACGTGTGCGCGCACACACATACACACACCCCAATTTCTTTATCCATTTGTCTGTCGACAGGCACTTAGGTTGTTTTTGTAATTATATTTTCTAAATCCTCAAATAAGTGGAAACTCTTGAACCCTGTTACTCAAAGTGTGGTCTATGGACTAGCAGCATCAGTATCACCTGGGATCTTGTTAGCAATGCAGAGTCCCAGCATTTTAGCACAATCCCCAGATGATTTGTGTGCATATTAAAGTTTAAGTAGCATCACTCTGTGATTAATTAATGAATTAATCAATCACATACAAATTAAGCATCTGCTATTTACCAGGCACTGTCCTGTGCACTGGATTTACTGCAATGAGCAGAAGAGACAAAGCCCCTGACCTCATGAATATCCAGCCAAGTAATAAAGACAGATGTTGAGTAAGTATTCATAGAGGAAGGAGGGGTGCAAGGATCTTTGGGGACACATAAGCCAGAGAAGGTGGGGGAGATCAGGGCAGCTTCCCTGGAGCAAACAAAGTCTCATGGGCGATCAGAAGGATGGGTACAATGTAGTATGCAAAGAGTCAGAAAAAGGGTGCTAGTGCTCTGGGCAGAGGAAATAACATGTGCCAAGGCCTTAGGGGAGAAAGTGTGGCTTATCAATGCAAAACTACCTCATTCATTCATTCATTCATTCATTCATTCATTCATTCAGCCAGCCAGCCATCCATTCATTCGTCAAACCTAGGTAAGATGCCTACTACATTTATAGCCAGCAATTTGCTTAATGGTGAGGAGGTGCTGATGACAGTGATAGAGATGATGACAATAATGAACACTTAAATACCTAAATATTATGCTAAGCTCATTGTATATAAACTTGTTTAACTATCATTAACAACCCTATGAGACAAATTCTACTATATTTTCTATTTTACAGATAAGCGCTGATGACAGTGATAGAGATGATGACAATAATGAACACTTAAATACCTAAATATTATGCTAAGCTCATTGTATATAAACTTATTTAACTATCATTAACAACCCTATGAGACAAATTCTACTATATTTTCTATTTTACAGATAAGAAGACTGAAGCAAGGAAACATTAATTAATTTACCAGGAGATGCAGCAGAACCTAGATTCAAACTCATGATGCCTGGGTCTGGAGTGTCTGGTCTTCATTAGTCCATGATAAATAAGACTGGGGTCTGCCTTCTAAGACCTGGCTCACTGCCACTTTAAGCAGACTTTTCTCTACAAGCCTTTCTAGGGTCTTTCATCCCAAATAAACATCACGTTTTGAGCTTCTCATATCTAATTGTTCTCTGCACAGATTTGTTGGCGGCTCTAGTAGGCACAACTCTTTGGCTGATCTAAGCCCTCCCACCCTCAGTGTGCATACACATCTCTGCTTTCCTACATGATGCTTCTTGCCTGGAGAGCTGAGGCTCCCCTCCATCTCTGGTCCCCATGACTCTGTGCTCACCCTCATGGCAATATGTTTCCTTCTCACCACCCTCTCTTTTTCTTCTCACCTGGCACTTACATCTTTTCAAATGCCACCCCAGCTTGTAAAGCTCTTGTTAACTTACACACAAATACTCACAAACACACTCACATTCACTCACATATACACACAGACACACATATATCCCCACATACATTCACAGCCTTGTACTTATTCACATGCATACACTCACTCACACTCACTTATACACACAACACACATACATATATCCAAACACATTCACTGACATGCCACACTCATTTACACACACACTCAAACATACACACAGACACTCACGCCCTATACACTTTCACACATTTCACATACACACATATACACAAATACTCCCCCACAAGCACACACTTGCACAAACTCACACATATTCACACACATACACACACTGGCAGATTCTCTGCCACAGACACACGTCAGGGCCTCCCTGGCTGCCATTCACCAGAGATCTTTGCAGTGATGTCAGAGAGGAAAAGTTCAAATGAAAATCAGATGCAGTAATTATAGGATTTTCTACCCGCACATTTTTTTTTTTCCAGGCTGGACTTGAAAATAAAAGAGACACAGGAGATGAGAGCCTTTTCTGGGAGCTGGGAAGTAAGCAAAACCACATTTAGGGAGTGACAACAACTTTCTGCACTGCTCTTAAAACCCGCTTGATGAAGGAGAAAAGGACTGGTGACAGAACTTTGTTGTCAACTGCTAGGTTTGCCTTTTGCATTTCTGTGTAGTGGCTTTTTGTGGGTTTTCAGGGACATGACCAAGTCCTTTCCCTTTTAAGACTCTGCTTCTATCTAGAACAAGACTCTCGATACCATCCATATACACTTTGGCAAACATTTACTGAGTGCCTAATATGTATTAGGCATTGGATAAACCACTCGGGGTACAAATATAACTAAGGAGTGTCCAGGATGGTAGGGGAAAGAAGTAAGTATTGGATGTATTATTTGCAAGGGGTAGAAAGCTAACTATAAATGGCTTAAGTAAAAGGGAGAATTTTAGCTCATGTAACTGAAACACCATAGGGTAACTGGCTTCAGGCCCTGCTGGACCCAAGGGCTCAGACAGACCTTTATCATGTAATCAACACTACCTGTGTGACATGACCTGATGGAACACTTGGGCTGAAGGGTGGAGAATAGACTGGGACAAGAGTGGACATTGAAAGGCAAGTTTTGAGGGGAGGCCATTGCAATAGTCCATGCAGAAGAGCATGGTGGTTTGAGAAAAGCAGAGGAGAGGCTGAGAAATGAATGGATGTCAGAAACAGAGACGAAGACTATTGCAGAGACTTGGTTATGGAGATTGTGGGGGTAACAAAGAGGGAGGTCCAAGAATTTTTCCCAAGTTTCTGAATTTTATACCTGGCTGGCTGGCTGAGATAACTTTTTTTCCCTACCTTAACTAAGAAGGGAGGTATAAACATTGTGACTTAAAAATGATTGTCTTTTGTGACTGCCTTTTGTATAGAGTTCTTTCTGCATCCTAAAAAAGAATTTCAGGTTGTGTTTAAATGGATTCCAGTGGCAGAGGATGAGGAAAATGTAGCCATTTACCTTTTCAATTTTAGGACCATGTGATTTCATTGCTGCCAATTTTTCAACTCTGCAAAGACCAAGCAGGCAGATTTAAGGGGCATCAGCTTCACAACTATCTGGTGTCTACACTTAGGTACATTCCTTAATCTCTCTGAACTGGAAACTCCTAATTTTTTAAAGGGGGGATCACATCTATTATCTAATGAATATTAAATTAGATAATATGTATATGTAGATTTAGCACAGTGCCTGGGACAAAGTAGGAGCATAATTAATAGCTGACTAGGTGGCACTAAACTGGAATTGACTAATTTCTACAGCCGGAGAGATTTGGGGCTCTGTAGACCACTTTCTTCCTGGAAGAGAGGCAGGCCAAAGAGCCAGTTCCAGGCCATGGTGGTTTACAACTGTGGAAGCAGAGCATAAGAAAATCTTACTCTAAGCAGGGTGAACCTCTTTTGTAGCTTGGGAAAAAATTCCTAAATACATGGTATAAAATATGTAGGATTATAAAGAATATCAATTATATTCAAATACTCTATTAAGATGAATAAAAACACAACTGTGTGTTGTATTTGTGCTTTTTAACTAATTCATCAAATGACTAACATAACCTTGAAATAGTGAAGAGCACAAATGTTGTTTTGAAACGTCTCTGACAATTGAAGTACAATATAAAAATATTTATGATTTCTATTGGTGACATATTCACAGGGACTGCTAATTACCATTGTGGTTTGTTCCCTATCTTCATTATTACAGGAAATGCTAATTTTGGTGAGAGGATAATGAAGATAAAGATGTAATTTTTTTCACCATCCAAATTCACAGAGCCATTGAATTTCAACGCTGGACCTCTTGGGATTCACAGACCTTAGGTTAAGAACACCTTCTGGGTGGGGTGGGTCACCTGTCCAACTCATTCCCATCAAAAGTAATTTTGTGACTGTTGAAAATGCCTTAGAACCATCAAATTCCCATGAAAACCAACTACGTAAAGTAGAATACCAATGTCATATCTCTGTTTTTTTCCTGTAGCAGTACAAAAATTTTCTAATTCAAAGTTAGAAGGTAAAAACTATGAGTGCCTTGGTATAACTCAAAGGAAGGTAACATTTAAACTCTGCCATCTGATGGAGTCACCTACCATTACCAGGAAGTTGGAGTTCCTTTCCCATCCACATGTTTTAATAAGTCCAGTGTTACAAGAGTTAAATTAGGTGAGGGTAGGATGTTAACTGAAAGGAAATTTGGGAAGAGGGATGTGAACCATCTTGTAGGGAAGAATGGATAAATTTGTCAGATGCTGGAGATTTTAGTAGGGCATATTCTAGAGTTGAAGTGAAGGGTTTGCATGAGATAGAGCATGGAGAATGGAGTTCTCAAACTCAGACACCTTCAAGGGCCAGGCAGGTCACAGCAGTGAGTGGGGCTGACTGGGTCCAATGCAATAGAGGATGATGGTGACTTTGTGGAAAAGAATTAGGATGACCCTCATAAATGAAAAGAAATAAATAGTTAGCAAAGCACCTTGACAGCCAATCACAGCAGGCGTGCTACCTGGAAGGCCTGGCCTGGTTGGCCGACATGAAGTAGTTTAGTAGACTCAGCTAGTAAGAGCTCTGAGGTTGAGGGAATGAGCACTTGAATCTGAACCCTCTAGACCTGCTCTGTCCATTATGGTAGCCACTAGCCACATATAGCCGCTTAAATAAGATTTAAAAGTCAGTTCTTCAGTTGCACTAGCCACATTTCCCATGTGCAGTATCTCTATGTGGCCAGTAGCTACCACAATGAACATGTAGACATAGATATTTCCATTATCTTAGAAAGTTCTATTGGACAGTGCCATAGGCTCTCAGATTCTTAGCTAGGACCTCCAACATGGCTGTTATTTCCAGGAAGGAATTTGGAAAGTTTTCCTCACGGCGGTCCTGCCCCACACAAGATGCTTCTCAAAGTTCATGCTTGTCAAGGTCAGGGATGATCTTCCAATCTTATGGCTTGAGGGTCTGGACAGTCCTTGGCTATGTGCTCGTTATAAGGGGTAAGTGGTGTGACATTCATATGGCAGCATAGACTTGTTCCATAAAAACACTCTGTGGTGGTAATTCTTGCCGAGGGAACAGAGAGGATAGAGCAGTGGAACCACACAAATAGAATGTTGAATCCTGGCTATGGAACTTCGGTCAAGGCACTTAAATTTGGGAGCCTCAGTTTTCTTACCTATAAACTGAGGATCAGAATTCTTAATTCTCAAGGCTGCTGTGTAGTGTTTGTGAGATCATTCACGTAAAGCACTTTGTCTAGTGCCTGGTATGTAGTAAATGCTCAATCAAGAAAAGCAATTCTTATTAGAGGGAAATAAGCTTCGTTTTAATTTTAATGACAGAGGCAGTTAGGAAGATTTAGACATGAAGAAGATTCTTTAGAAGATCTTTCTTGAAGGGAGGTCAATCTGTTTAGTTGTGTTGGTTCTAGAGGAAGGATAAATTAAAGGTAGTTTAAAAATGGCCACAAATGCATTCTCACATGTCCTCCATGGAGAGGTGGGATCTATATTTCTTCCCCTTGAATCTGGTTGGGCTTCATGACTGCATGACTAATAGAATATGCTGGAAGTGACATTAGATCTAGGAGTTAAAAGACCTGCAGATTACGCTTTCTGCTCACTCTTGAAATCCTAAGCAGCTATGTGTAGGTTGGACTACTCTGCTGGAGATTCCACATGGAGAGGCTCTGATACCACATGGAGTGGGAAGGGGCCCAGCTGAGACCAGCCTTCCCGAAGTCCCTACCTGGCCTCAAGACACATCACTGAAGCCACTTTTGAGTCCCCTGAACTGCCCAACCAGTGGCTAATATGACTGAGTGACCCCCAATCAATCCCATAGTGGGAATTGTCCAGCTGAGCCCTGTCCAAACTTCCATCCCAGAAAATTGTGAGATATGAAAATAATAAACTGATGTTTCAAGCCACTAAATTTTGGGATAGTGTGTTGTGTTCCAATAGATAAGCAGAATAGATAGCAAAATTTCCTTCTTGAGTCCCAGCCATGACTGATTTTGGTGGTTGCCTCAGTTACAGTTGTGAGGAGAATTTTGAGGTTGTATCTGGTCTGAGTAGGAAAGTGTGCTGTGATTGATTAGTAATGTCTGCCATGGGTATGTGGTTACGGGATGGCAGTACGCATGCCACTTCTCCTAGATACAGCTCAGAATGAAATTGGTTATAATGGTTATTCTTTGTTATTTTTCGCACCAAAAAATTATGACAATCTTTTCTATCTGATTTTTTGGGAAGAAATCTAAGAAATTGCTTTGGGATATTCCTCTCCATGTATTTCCATAGTCAGGATCACTGATGAAAACTGATTTGATTGGGGAACTAGGATCCTTGATTTTGGGTGTTCTGGGGATGTGGTAGGCTGTAGTGTGAACAGCATTGGTTTATGTAATCCAGAGGACATGAGTCCTAGTCATGTCCCTACTCACTGTGTGATCTTGGGCACATAAGTGTCCCGTTTACTTTTTGTTTTGTTTTGTTTTGTTTTTTACTTTTTCTCAAGAGGGAAGAGTTTATTGCAGGTTGGGTACACTTGCAGAAGGCAAAAATCCAACAATGAGAATGAGCTACAGGGGCCCACCAGCTTAGAAGGTGAACGGGAAAACTAATACACTGATTACATACAATTATTAAAAAGAGCAGGGTACTACTCAGCTATAAAAACGAATGAAATACTGCCATTTGCAACAACATGGATGGACCTTGAGAGAATAATATTGAGTGAAACGAGTCAGGCAGAGAAAAAGAAATACCACATGTTCTCACTCATTGGTGGGAGCTAAAAAATAAACAAATTAATTCACCCACAAACACACACAAAAAAACCCGGGGTGGGGGGTGGGGAAGAAGATATAACAACTATACTTTTATGAAGTTGTTACAACAAGCAAACGGAAAGGACATTCTTGGGGGGGAGGGGAGAGAGGGAGGAGGGAGGGAGGTGTCGGTGATGGGCCATAATAATCATATACAGTGTATATTGACAAAATAAAAATTTAACGAAAAAACAAAACAAAACAAAAAACAAAAAACAAACAACAACAAAAAAAGAACAGGGTGGAAGGAAAAGGAAAGACAGCCAGCAGCTTCTCAGAAGGCTGAAGTGTCCTGTTCTTTTCCAGTCTACCTCACATGATGGCGGGGTGGATCAAACCAGGAAATATACAGTAAAACCCTACATTAGTGAGAAGTTTTGTATTATTTTCTCATGTAACCCATGGCAAGAATCATAAGGGGTAGAGGTTATTATTTTCATTGCATAGATGATGAAAACTGAGATAAAAGAGTGGTATTAGTAATAGCATTAGTAATGGTCACATTGGGAGGCATTTTTGCGGAACTCTTAGGAGCACAGGATCTGGAGCCAGACCACATGGGTTCACTCAGCACAACCCTTTACTAGCTGGGTGTCTTTGGGCAGGTGACTCAATTTCCTTGACTCTCCCTTGTTCCTAATCTTTAAAGTGGGGTGAGGTGTGCCTATCTCATAGAGTTGTCATAAGATTAAGTGAAACAATGCTTGCAAAACCATTGAACTCATATCTGGAACATAGTAACCACTCAAGAAAGATGAGCTTTCATCATTATTGTTATGCACACCTTCCCAGGTAGTGTGATGGGATGATGACAGTGAAGCTCATCCATGCTGTTCAATAATTTCTGACCTTGTTCTGCAAAGAGTTGCATTTCCCTGTAGCTTGGAGTTAGTGGCCATGCCCATGTGACTGACTTTGGCATTAAATGTGAGAAGTGATGTGTCACTTCTGGGTGGGAGTTTTAAGGGCCAGTGTGCAATTAATCACATTCTGTCTTTCTGTCTGCCATTGTGACCAGGGAGGTTCTGGATGTTGGCTGCTCTGTCAGTCTGGTACCAGAGTGAGGACATGTGGGGCAGGCCCCCCAGCTGATCTGCCATAGGGCTGTAGTGCAAAGGAGAAATGCAGCTTTGCTGTTTTAGGACCCTAAAACTGGGAGTTGTTTGTTACTGCAGCTAAGCCCAAACTGTCCTAACCGATACAGTGATGAGGCACTAGAAACTGAACCATAGGAACATTCATTCTTTAAATGAATATTTTAGGGATTCACGCATTCATGCCATTTAACAATAATCCCACTGTATTGATCCAAAAAAAGATGAGAAAAAAAAAAAAAGAAAGAAAGAAAACTTCTTTAGCTTTTTGGGAGAGATTCTACTCAATTCTTTTCAAATCCTGAAATGGATTCTTACTGAAAAAAAATGGACTTGATGGAAAGTGTGCAGCTTTTATATGTAATAAAAATGGAAGCTAGTGTCACTATACATGTGAAAAGGAAATCTATGGAACCACAGAGCATTTTAAGAGGTTAAAGGTAGAAGAAAATCGACTAATTATGTATCAGTTAAATAAACAAAGCCTTTCTTGAACCAGAATGGGAGTTTCTGGTCACCTTCCAACTTTTCAGAGATGTATTTAAAACATGCCATTAGACATATGTGGAGGGTTTGTTTTGTTTTTGTTTTTCATCACCTTTCTAAATAGACATACAAGGGCAGAAAACTGGACTTAGAAACTGGGAGTTTTAAATGTCTCAGAAAACTGAAATAAAACTTAGGCTTTCGGGAAGGGTTGTGAGGATCTCAGGAAATTGGGGATTTAACTTCAGTCATAATCTATAAAATCATAATCTATGAGGTTCCTCCTACCTCCAATTTCATAATTGTATTTAATGCTTCAGATATATTACTATGGATCCTGGAAATGGGGGTGAGACACTCTCAAGCCTCTTCCTTTACAGGAAGTATCTTGGGGTGTGTGGTTAATATAAGAATTGACTCCCAGGTTCTTGTGGCTCAGTTGTTGGTGTCATCTGGGAAAGGAGTGGTGCAGAATTCACAGTCCCACCAGGCACTCACATAGGCTTGTGTATGGCTTGCATGCTGAGATGCCAGTGGGAGTGTGATTTCCTGGAGCCCATGTGGGCAGAGCCATGGCATCAGTGACAATAATGGCAAAGAGTCCAGCCTTGGCAATGAGGGGGACAGACCTCAGTTTGTATCTCCAGCTCCACCTTAGGCAATTTGCATTACCTCTCTAAAATTCAATTTACTCATCTGGAAAATGGGTACACTAATACCTCTCAGGGTTGTTGTGAGGATACACTGAGATGGAAATGTAAAATAAAGCTTAATCTAGAACATAGTATTTGCTCAATAAATCTGAGTGACGATGATGAGGAGGATAAGGATGATGATGAAGTGTCCCATGACCTGTGATGTGACTGGGTCAGATCTTGGTCTTTGGTGACATAATTTTCCTCTGTGCAACACCATATCCAAGAATACAATTGAAATGACCTAATAACCATTGGGATGCCAGGGTTGTACAAGTGGTATTTGGAATTTTATTGGCCAATGCAGCAGCTTGTAATGAAAGTTAGATGTTTGCTCGCTTGCAGTTTGAGCTTTTACCCAATAGTGAATATATAAATAATGTGTTTCTCCTTTTTAAGGCATCATTTTGATACCTGATGAAAGACTCCATGAGAAGATCAGTTCAGAAGAAATAACAAGTGATCAGGAACCAAATTTTACAGGGCTTCTTTCTAGTTATTCCACACACTGTAGTCCTAATTTTATTTGGGGTCTCCCCTGTTTAAGAACTCACAATCACTCCTTCTTGTTTGTTAAATCAAGTACAGACTCCATATCACAGAAAACGACTCTCCATTGTATACCCTGAAGATAAGTTCTCCAGTCTTCTTGCTTCCTCATCCTTTAATATACCCTGTACTTTGCAATCTCATGATGGCAGGTACATGACATTTGTACTACCAGGTTCCCATCCCGTGTCCATGGCAGACATCAATAAGCCATCTCAAAACTTGCCTCTGGCTCCTTGCAGTCTCAACATAGTGCTCCAGGCAACCACTCTCAACTGATGAGCCCTGGCATGCAAAATAAAGCTGATTTACCATTCCTGACCAAGACAGACCGGCTTCCTTTCTTCAACATTCTAGGTTTTCCCCATGTTTACATACTTTTGAGTGTTGGCTATTTTGCCCAGAATTTCCTTGACTCTGCATAACTAAGCTCCATTCATCCTTCAATTTTTAATATAGCTCATCAAGTTTCTATGGTTAGCCGCAGTATCATAAAATCACATAGTATTTCTTGAATTAATTTTAAATCCTATGTAATAGTTTTCCTGATGGCCCAAACTCAGTTGACTTCTCTTTGTCCTGATCTCATACAGTATATATTATCTAAGTATAATTGCATCCAATATATTTTTTAGCTTATGATTAATAAAAGTTTGCATGTCCTGTCTCTACAACTGGACTCTTGAGGGTAGGAACCCATAGTTTTTTATTATAGGCAGATCTGAGTTCAAATCCTGTCTTTGCCACTTCTAGCAAAATGACCCTAATCTCACTGAGTGTCAGGTTCATTACACAAAATGAAGAGGCTAGTAAAACCTACCTCTTGGGATTTGTTGTGAGTATTCAATGCCTGTAAATCCATTAGCCCAGTTTCTGATAAATAGTATGGGAAAATATAATTTGCATATATTTATATTCTCTACAGTGAGGTGCAAATAGACTTGGAACCAAAGTCCTAATGTCAAACTCAGTTTTGGCCACTTATTAGCTTGGAGAGGTCACTTCTGAGTCTTATCTTGCTCATATATAAAGTGGCTTGGGACCTAGAGGGAAGTGCCAGCACCAGTGGCATGCCGCACTGAGCTGAGGGGGCTCATTCTATGGTCGCAGATTCTGGGACAGGACCCAAGGTGGTGTAATATAGCCACTGCAACACCTACTGTCAAGCAAGGACAATTCACCACCACAGTAGCAGCCAGAGCCACCCTACAGGTAACCTACTGCTCACTCCACTACACGGAAGTAAGAAGAGTCACCAGTAAAGCCTGCAAATAGAGGAAAAAAGTCTTTATCCTCATAGCCAACCTCAGTGTAAAAGAAGAAGCAAACCCTCTACCAAATGACCAAATGTCAATGAAAAAATACTAGAACTACAAATAAACAAGAAGATAAGATACCACCCAAGGAATACAGTAATGATCAAATTTCAGACTCCATACAACAGGGAATTCTTGAAATGTCTGAAAAAGAATTCCGAGCAATGATCTTAAGAAAACTCAAAGAAATAAAAGAAGACTAATTAGAGAACACAATGAAACAAGAAAAAGTATCCAGAATATGAAGGAGGAAATTTACAAAGAAATTAATACCTTTAAAAATAGTGTGGCAGAACTCCTAGAAATGGAAGATTCACTCAGTGAAAATAAGAAACACAACTGAGAGCTTGAGCAGCAGGGTAGAGCAAGCAGAAGAAAGAATTTCAGATCTTGAAAATGGTCTTTTTAAAATAACCTAAGCAGACCAAAAAAAAAAAAAAAAAAAAGAAAAAAAAAGAAAAAAGAATTAAAAATAATGAGGAAAATCTAAGACAGATAGCAGACAACCTCAAGTGCTCTAACATCTGAATTGTGGGTATTCCAGAAGGGGAGGAGAAAGGAAGAGGTATTGAAAACCTGTTCAAGGAAATAATAACAGAAAACTTCCCAGGTGTAGGGAGAGATACAGACGTTCAGATCCAGGAAGCTTAAAGGTCTCCAAACAGATTCAGTCCAAAAAGATCCTCCCCAAGACACATTATAGTTAAATTTGCAAATCTCAATGATGAAGAAAGAATTCTAAAAGTGGCAAGAGAAAAGCATCAAGTCACCTATACAGGAGCCCCCATCAGACTAACAGCAGACTTCTCAACTGAAACCCTACAGGCCAGAAAAATGTGGAATGATATATTCAAAATACTGAAAGAAAAAAATTGCCAGCCAAGAATTCTTTACCCAGCAAGGCTCTCCTTCAGAAATGAGGAAGAAATAGTGTTTTTCCCAGACAAACAAAAGTTGTAGGAGTTCACCACCACATGACCAGCCCTGTAAGAAATTCTCAAGGGAGTCCTTCATCTGGAATCTGAATAAAGATGATCATTATCACAAATACATAAGAAAGAGCAAAACCCACTGTTAAAAAAAATGCTAGTGAGAAAGAGAAAGAAGCTAAATCATGCCATCTTAAATTTCCAACTAGCATTGAGGAAGGGAAATAAAAGGGGGTGTAATGATCAAAAGATATTTAAATCATCTAAATAAAAAGCAATTAAGTGACAGGAATTGAACAATACTTGTCAATAACTACCCTAAATGTGAATGGATTAAACTCCCCATTCAAAAGACACAGACTGACTGATTGGATTGAAAACCTAAACCCAAGTATATGCTGTCTTCAAGAGACCCACCTCACCTGTAGAGACACACACAGACTAAAAGTGAAGGGATAGAAAAAGATATACTATGGAAACCAAAAATGAGCAGGAGTAGCTATTCTTATATTGGACAAAATAGACATTAAACCAAAAAACATAAAAAGAGACAAAGAAAGCCACTATACAATGATTAAAGGATCTATCCAGCTAGAAGACATAACGGTCATAAATACATATGCACCCAATACTGGAGCACCCAGATATATAAAGCAAACACTCTTAGACCTAAAGAAAGAAATAGGCCCTAATACGTTAATAGAGGGTGATCTAAACAACCCTCTCTCAATACGGGACAGATCTTCCAGGCAACAAATCAACAAAAAGACATAGGATTTAATCTATACCTTAGACCAACTGGACCTGGCAAATATATTCAGAACATTTCACCCCAAACTAAAGAATGTACTTTCTTCTCATCAGCTCATGGAACATTCTCCAGGATAGACAACATATTAGGTCACAAATCTAGTCTCAGCAAATTTTTAAAAAATTGAAATCTTTCCAAGTATCTTTTCAGACCACAATGGACTAAAACTGGAAATTAATAAAAAGCAAAACTCTGGGAAGTATACAAATACGTGGAAACTAAACAATAGGCTCCCAAATGACCGGTCCAAGGAGAAATTAAACAGGAAATAAAAAATTTATTGAAATGAATGAAAATAAAGATACATCATACCAAAGTATGATGCAAAAGCAGTACTAAGAGGCAAATTTATTACGATAAATACTTACATCAAAAGAATGGAAAAACTCCAAATAAATGACCTAACACTATGCCTCAAAGAACTTGGAAAACAGCAACAATCCAAACCTAAAGGCAGTAGACAGAAAGAAATAATTAAGATCAGAGAAGAACTAAATGAAATAGAGACCACAAAAACAAAAACAGAAACCCCCCCAAAACAATGAAAAAGATCAATGAAACAAAAATTTGGTTTTTAAGAAGATAAATAAAATAGACAAACCATTAGCTAGGTTAACAAAAAAGAGAGAGAGAGAGAGAGAGAGAAGACTCAAATAACAAAAATCAGAAATGAAAATGGAGACATTACAACTGATACCACAGAAGTACAAAGACCCATTAGAGACTATTTTCATATTTGTTGTATGACAACAAATATGAAAATCTGGATGATATGGATAAGTTTCTAGACACATACAAACTGCCCAAACTGAACCAAGAAGATATAGAAAGCCTGAACAGACCAATAATAAACAATGAGATTGAAGCAGTAATTAGCAATCTTCCAACAAAGAAAAGTTCAGGTCCAGATGGTTTTACAGCTGAATTCTATCAAACTTTTAAACAGGAGTTAATACCAATTCTCCTCAAACTATTCCAAAAAATTGAAACAGAAGCTACTCTCCCAAACTTATTCTATGAGGCCAATGTAACTCTGATACCAAAACCAGATAAAGACACAACAAAAAAAGAAAATTACAGGCCAATTTCCTTGATGAACATAGATGCAAAAATCCTCAACAAAATATTAGCAATCAGAATACAGCAACACATTAAAAGGATTATACACCACGATCAAGTGGGACTCATCCCAGGGATGCAAGGATGGTTCAACACATGCAAGTCAATAAATGTGATACATCCCATCAACAAACTCAAGGACAAAGACCATTTGATTATCTCAACAGATGCTGAAAAAGCATTTGACAAAATTCATACTGGCATAAAAATAGACACTCTGACCAGTGGAGCAGAATTGAGAACCCAGAAATCACCTCTCAGGCTTACGGCCATCTGATATCAGACAAAGGCAACAAAAATCTACGTAGGGGAAAAGACTGCCTCTTCAACAAGTGGTGCTGGGAAAACTGGATATCCATATGCAGAAGAATGAAAGTAGATATGCACCTCTCACCATACACTAAAATCAACTCAAAATGGATTAAAGCCTTAAGCATAAGACCTGGAACTGTAAAATTACTAAGGGAAAAAATAAGTGAAACACTTCAGGAACTAGGTCTGGGCACAGAATTTATGAATATGAGCTCGAAAGCATAAGTAGCAAAAGAAAAAATAAACAAATGGGACCATATCAAATTAAAAAGCTTCTGCACAGTGAAGGAAACAATCAAGAGAGTGAAATGACAACCTACAGAGTGAGAGAAAATTTTTGCTAACTATACATCCAACAAGGGATTAATATCCATAATATACAAGGAACTCAAGCAATTACAAGTAAAAAAACAAATAACCCAATTAAAAAATGGGCAAAGAAGCTGCATAGACATTTTTCAAAGGACGACATATAAATGGCCAACAGGTACATGAAAAAATGCTCAACATCACTAGTCATCAGGGAAATGCAAATTAAAACTACCTTGAAATACCACCTCACCCCAGTTAGACTGGCTATAATAAAGACGGTGAATAACAAATGCTGGTGAGGGTGTGGAGAGAAGGGAATGCTCCTGCAATATTGGTGGGACTGTAAATTAGTTGAATCACTATGGAAAACAGTATGGAGCTTTCTCAAACAACTACAAATAGATCTTCCATACAATCTAGCAATCCCACTTCTGGGTATATACCCAGAAGAATGGAAATCATCATGTTGAAGGGATACCTGCACTCCCATGTTCATTGCAGCTCTGTTTACAATAGCCAAGATATGGAACCAACCTAAATGTCCATCTATGGATGACTGGATAAGGAAACTGTGGTATATATACACCATGGAATACTACTCAGCCATGAAAAAGAATGAAATTCTCCCATTTGCAATAACATGGATGAGCCTGGAGAAACTTATGTTGAGTGAAATAAGCAAAGCCCAAAGGGATAAATACTGCATGTACTCACTCATATGTGGGAGCTAAGAGAGAAAGAAGGGAGGAAAGAAAGACCACAGTGGTGCATTGGACTTACAGAGGGAGAGAACATACCTTGGGATACAAAGTGGAATGGGGGGGGAAGGGGGAGAGGGAAGTAGGTTGGGAATAATTGGGTGGGGGACACGGGGTACAAATGCAATTTGTGGTAATGGGCATGCTGCCAGTATGGATCTGGCCTTTGCATCTTGGGTCCAAGGGGTGACAATCAGCTTTGTATCTCATGAATATTCATAACCAATTAAAAATGGCTTTTGTGGCATCAGTCTTTGGTCCAGTCTCATTTTGATTTTCAGTATAAATGTGATCATGTAGGTGAAAGCAGAGGTGATATTCAAAATATTTAGTAATTGGCATGGAATGGGGATGGACCAGTTGGAACAGATGTTGGACAGATGTTGACTATAACAACGAGGATGGCCACTCTGAATATCCACCCCTGGTGAAGGCACTCTGAAAAGCATGAAGCACTTCCCATATACAAAGGATCCCTATTGTCATTAATCCGTGGGTAAAATGAAGATGGAAATTGTTTCCCCAAATAATAGATATCTCATAATATTGTGGGCACCTCATATAATGCTGGGTCAATCAGGAATGTCAGTTGAAAGCAACAAAATCCCAATTCAACAGGAAAAGATTCAAGTTACTGAAAAAAATTGGCAGTTGATTTGTGATTAGGCACGGCTCAATCCAAGGGCTCAAACTGTATACTCAGGACTGAGTTTTATTCTATTCACTCTTGGCTCTTGCTTTCCTCTGTAGGAGATCTGTTATCAAGCAGGTTTCTCCTTTGTGATAACATGAGGAGATGGTACTAGCAGTTTCAAATTGGTATGCTCTTTTCTCAGCTTGAAGTACAACAGAAAGGGAGCTCCTTTTTTGCTAATAGTTCCAGCAAATGACCTGGAATTAAGTCTCATTTCTCTGATTGGCTGTCAGTTGTCATGTGCCCATCCCTGAGCCAATCACTAATGGGGTGCTTTGATTGGCTGGGTGTGCTTCATATGTGTATTGTGGGAACCAGGGATCTCAACTGCATGGACTATGGGAAACATCCCCAGTGAAGGGGAAAAAGTATCTTAGCCAGGCTAAAAACCCCCAGCTTTCTACCATCATGGCTTAATGCAAAAATGCCAGAGAGGTGCAAGATGGCACTGTTACTTCCCATTCATCATGAATACACAGCTCTCAGGTTAAAACAAAGGGTGTTGTGTCTGAATTCCTTCCTCTAAGAAGCCAGCTAGTATGTAAGGCTCTGCTTCCACTCATTAATACATGAGAACACTGATCTGTCATCCCACTTCCTTTTTGCCCATAGAGGAGAAGATGCTTTGGGGTAGGGAGTTGGTGGGATGTGGTGGCTGATGTCACATCGGTTTGGCAGGCTCTTTAAAACTGCATTTGCAAAGTTTTGGAATCACGAACGAAAAGAAAAACCACAATGTGACCATCCAGGCATTTCTTTCTTTCCCCTTATTTTTCCTCAAAGCCCTGGTACTTCGAGGGAAATTTAATCCTTATGTTTCTGCTTAATTTGCAGTATACTCAGGCCATCAAAATGGAGCCTATAAAGAGCCATTTGATGTCCAGGAAGAATTATGAGCTTGCATATAAACCTCTTAAAATGTGTGTGTGAGCTTATGCGTTTGCGTGTATGTGTGTGAACACTTGAGATTTAGCCTTTCAAAGCTCCACATTGCACAGGGTTTGAAGACATCAGAAAGTGCGGTTCAAGCTTCAAAGTTGGATAGAAAAATGTATTGAGACTCTTTACCTCTTTCCTTTTTCAGAACCACACTTGGAATAATAGAAGCATAATGCATACTTTGTCATATCCATACAATCAAGGGTGTCGGTATCACTTTACATGACAACTTTTAGATTGAATTCTCTACTCACTGTCTCTATTTTTCTGCCTCCCACTCTTAACCCTCCACAGTCTGGTTTACATCTCCATCTCTGCACTCAACCCTGTCTCCAGACAATCCTTGGGGACCCGATGATGTTGCTAAATCCAGTGGGTAGGCTGCGGTGCTCATCATACTTGACCATCCGATGGGGATTTTTATTGCTCATGTTATGTGATCTCTCGCGAGCATTTGGCACAAATACTATCTCCTCTTGATGCAACTTTTTCGCTTGGTTTGAGTAACTTCATAATCTCCCATTCATCTCCCATTTTTTCCCACCTACCTGGCTGTTCTCTATTCTCTTACCTTATTCTCCTCCTGTATCCAGCCATTAAATATTTGAGGACCTTTAGGCTTAGCCATAGAGCATCTTCTTTTCTTACCCTATATTCTCTCCCCAGGTAAATTCAGTCATCCCTATGGACACGATGCCATCTATGTACTAGTGGTTATCAAATTTATATGTATCCTAGGCAGCTCCTTTGAGCTCCAGGGCATATAAACAGATACTTTCTAAACATCTTGACTTGGATTATCGTGAATGCACTGAAAAATAACAAGTGAGGATGGAAATAGTCAACTCCAATCCCTCCCAGTATATGTGTTTCCTGGTGTCCCTGCCTTAGTGAAAGGCACAATTGTAGAATCTCTTCCTTATCTCTATCTCCATCACAACCTTCCTACTCTAAGTTACCAGCATGTCTCATTGGGCCACTGTAACAGCCTTCTAATTTGACTCTCATGTCCCCTCTGCTCCGTTCTTGTTCTCTCTGTGCACTGTAGTCACAGCTGTCTTTTAAAAACACGAATCTTGATATGTCCATTGCTCCTGGAACAAAAATAGAGACCTTTTGTGATGCTCGCCCAAGTGGGCTGGTCCTGGTTACCTCTCCAGCTTCATGTCCTAACACTCTCCTCTTGCATCCTGGATTGCAGCCACTCTAGTTTCCTTCCTTTGAAAGTGTCATTCTTCTCCCACAGTGGAGACTTTGCATAGGCTGTTCCATCTGTCTGGAATTTTCTCTTCCTCCGTTCCCATTTACCTGATTAACTCCTACTGATTATTCTGACCTTAGCTTATGGGTTACCCCTTTTGGGAAGTGTCCCCTGACCCTGTGACCTTCAGGTGACTTAGTTTTCTGTATCCATAAAATTGTACTCCTTTCCCTTCGAACATGTATTTGGGCATACAATTATATTTTAATATATGTATATATAATATATTATCTTATATAGGATAATATATTTTTATTTAGTGCACTAATATTTTATATATATATATATCTTGGTTTATTATTATTATATATATAATATACATTTTCACATATTGTATATATGCTAATGTTTCTCATTAGACTTTGAGAACAGAAACCATGTCTGTCTTAATGACCATTATATTCTCAGTGTCTAGTACATTTTGGGCACATAGTAGGTATTTCAGGTCAGCTGGGGTTTATCAGTCTGGTGGCCATGAAAATGTGCTACTCAGATCTCCTGTTATGAGACACTTTGTTGACTGATAGTCCCAGCTGCTTTCTCTCTGAGTCTAGCAAGTTTGCAACCCTAGTTATTGACTTGGTAGCCAGGACAGGCAGTGGGTAAAACTCCTGAGAGGATAGCATCTGTTGTCCCTGGTAAGATCATTGGCATTCGAAGGTTCCTAACCACACACCGAACATGATGAGAACATCTGAGCCGTGTACCTCCCCCTAGTGCCAAGCAGATGGAGTGAGGATTCTTCCTGCCCACAGCTTGCAGCTTCACTCCTACCATGAACAAGTTGTGGTCCCTAGATGTGGGGGCAAGACCTCTCAGCATCATCCAGCATGGGAGAATTTCTGGCACACACGAGGAGGAGGTAGCCCAACTCCTCAAGATTTGGGGGTTCATGAAAATCTAGACAGCCAAAATCTTTTGGGGGCATTCATCTAGATGTCCCCATCCCATATTTTCCCATCCAGGGCCCTGGCATTGTGATAACAGATCAGTCATGGCTGAGCATTTCAGCCTTTTGGAGTTCCGTGACTGTATCAGATCCCGAGTCTGCTCTTCTGCTGCATCCACTCTTGAATTGCAGGAAATAAGATTAACGACAAGGAGGTCTGGGATACAGGCATGTGGAGAGAACTAAGGAAGCAGGTGCAGAGTGTGAAGATTTTTGTATACATAGTAATGCCTACTACAGAAACCATAAAGAAGTACTGAAAACACAAATAGACAAAATGACTTGGCCATTTGACATTCACAGAGCCTAATAAAATGATCTCCTACTTTCCATGACTGATTTAACTATTGCTGCTTCTGACCGTCCAATGGGCGAGCAACAGAGACCAATGCTGAACCTTGTATGGCATAATTCCTTGAAGAAACAAGCCAACTGTTGGGTGGCAAAGTGATTACGTTGGCCCCTTTTTTATTCTGGAAGGACCAGCAGTTCATCAGGAGACATACTGATTCCAGGTATAGGTTTGCCTTTCCTACCCATAGATTTTCAGCTGGCAATACTATCTGGGAACGTGTAGAATGCTCAGTCTATAGGCATGGAATTCCCTGTATTAGATCAGACACCCATATATGGTGCTGTGTCCCCAACAGAAAAAATTTGTGTCTAGTAACCAAGGGGTGGAAGGAAGAGTAGCCTGACTTACCATGATTCCCAAGGACCTATTGGGGGACTTTGTGTTTCCCATCCCTCTACCTTGGATTCTTACATGTTGGAGGTCTTGGTCCCCCAAAGGGGACATATTCTTAAGGGCAAAATATGTGTCTCATTGAACTACAAGCTAAGGATATGGCTAGGATGCATTGGATTCCCTGGGTGCAGAAAGGAGCCAGCAAGAAGAGGAGTTACCATACTGAGAGGAATTATTGACCCTGATCTGTAGGAGGAGGTAGGGTTTTGTTTCCACATTGGGGGCATAAACTCAGGTGTAAGGAACTCAGGTATGTGGAATTCAGGTGATTGATTTGGGGCCTCTTGGTACTCCCTTTTGCCATTGTAACTAAGAATGGACATCTACAGCAACACTGGCTTGGGATGCACCTGAAATATATATGGAATGAATGAATGAGGCTCAACCTCTGAGACCACACTGTCGACTTGGATAAATACCCTAAGGGTTAGGCATAAACCTTTGGTGAAAATATTTTCTTGGAGTTTCAGAACTCATTTATCAGTTTGGAATTCTCTTAATTAATTCCCCTCTTGCAATCAATGCAGTTCTCATAGAATTGAGACTCCAGGAGCCTGCTCTTCAATTCCATTACTCCAGATTTGGGCACATAGATAGGCATCTCCAAGACTCCTTCTACAGAAGCCTAGTCTTACAGGTAAAAGAGCCTTTACAGGTCATCTGGTCCTTTAGACTAGGTGGAGAAATAAAGAACTGGAAAGATTAGGTGATTTGTCAAAAGTCATCGTAAGCTGTTTTAGAATTGATTTTTACTCAAATGTAACATAAATCTGAAAGATTACTTTTTCTTTTGCCTGGTTAGTTAAAGGTGCTGGTTAGTTTAGTTAGTGTTAAAGGGTGAGTCCAGAGTATATAACACTAGTTTTCCTGGTTTTCATTGTCATTATTATCATAACCATTATTGAGATTAGAATAGCACACTTATTGACAGATTAGTTTTTACCAGGCACTATGTACTAAGCATTCAAACTCATTTAATGCTTACAACAGCCCCATGAAGATGAATACAATCACTAATTTCAGAAGCAGAACCTAAGGTTCAGAGAGGTGAAGTACTTTGCCCAAGCACATGGTGTTGGCAGGCATCAGAACTAGGATGAAACCGAAAATCTGTCTCTCCACGGTTGGAATTTCTAGCTACCATGCCACTTCTATGAATAGCCTGAAATTTTAATAAATGCACAATATTTTAGATACTCTGTTTTTAAAATTAAACATAGTAGGAGAGAACTTACAGAACCCTTCTCCCACTCCACAGGTACAAAAATATTAAAGTACTCATTGCACGTTGTAAGTGTTATCAAAATAGCCCCTCAATCCAATTTGGTTTGACCAGATGAACCTATTGACACTCCCATTTTTTTTAGTTGGGGAAACTGAGTCTCCGGCCCCTTGAGGAGCCCGTGGGTGTTGTCTGGGCTATCACTCAGGCCTGTGGCGTCTCTGTCAGGGTTGTATTGAGCAGAACTGCCTGCCACCATATGCATTTAAATAATGAACAAGGATCAATACTTGTCTCTGTGTCTCTGTTATTGTCCACGTTCCCTTGGTGATGGCCTAAGAACAAGAGGCAACATTGACCATGAAATGTTAGCCTGCAGTAGAAACGTATTATATCCTTGCTGTAGCTAAATTTTCCTCATCAAGAACTATGAGAGATATTGAAAGAGGTGGCAGGAAAGGTCATAGAGAACTCACCAGGATCTAAATCTTGAATGATGGTGAGTTAAGGTGGCTAAGTTTCCATAAACAGACACCCACCCACCAATAAATATATGAGGCAGTATAGCCTAGTAGTTAGAGTAGTCTGAATCCAGGCAGATCTGAAGCCAAATTCCATTTCTGCCATTTACTAGCTGTGGGACCTTGTGAAAGTCTCTTTGCTCTCCTCCCTTTCTTCTTTCCTCCATCTCCCCCTCCCTCCGTCCCTCCCTCTCTCCCTCCCTTCCCCTCTTCCTTTGTTCCTTGCAAATTTATTTAGGTATAACACACAAAAAGTAAAGTGCATGAAGTGCACTAATGTTAAATAATTATGTGTGTGTGTGTAACCACCACCGAGATCATGATATAGCAATCCAAAATGTTCCCTCATGCGACTCCCCAATCTATACTCCCACCAAGAGGTAATCACTACCTTGATTTCTATCTTCTGTTGATTAGTTTTGTCTGTCCTTGAAATTCACATAAATGGAATCATGTAGAATGTACTCTTTTCTGTCTGGCTTCTTCCACTCAACATAGTATCTGTGAGACTCACCCATGTTGTTGCATGTAGCAATAGTTTATTATTTATCTTGACATAGTATTTCACCGCATGAATATACCACAATGTAATACATTATTCTCTTAGTAGGTGTTTGTACCATTCGGAGTGTTTGGTTATTACTGAGAAGCTGTGAACATTCTTGTGCTTATATTTTTGTGACATACGCAGTCACTTCCGTTGAGTACACAGCTGGGAGTGGAGTTGATGGGTCATTTTGCTTTTCTTTGCAGAGTCTCAGTTTCCTCACTTAGAAAATGAAGATCATGAAACTACCTCCCTCTTAGCATTGATTTTTGGGTTAAGTGAGGTACATAGTCTAACATATAACAACCACCAATGATTTTAGGAATCATTCTGATTATGGGTTTGAATGCTGTGAGCTTAGGGAATGCCATATTGTCCTAACCTCTTTTCAAAAGCCATACCAACTCCTCATTTGACCCAGTACAACTGTGAAGAAGTTGCTCTGAGCATGTTGGGCATCTCCCTGTGCAGGTTCTCCATGGGAAGCCTAGGCACAGTATTCACTATCCACCTGCTGAAGTTAAAAGTGTGTTCCTCTCACCAATATTTATTCAGGAAGTACTTTCTCCTTTGCCATTTGCTTTATTTCATCTGACCATAGAGAAAGCCAGTGCTCTACCAGCTTCTGGCAGCCAGCATGCCTGCAAACCTGGATCTCCAAAGAAGAGCTCTTTTGTATATTTGCATTCTTTTTTGAAATCTCTGTCCCCAAACATTATCTAGGTTAGCCAGATGAGCTTCTGAAAGATTCAAGAAACAAAGCCTGACATGAAGAACTCTGAAGACATTTGGAGTGTCCCCATGGCCTCATGAGGGGGACCAGGCTAACAGGAGGATGTGTGAGAATTCCTGGGCCTCTTCCTCCCCTGCAGCACTGTGGCCAGGCCCTTGCATCTACATGAGCAGAAACTTGGGCGGACCCAAAACAGATTGTGGTTGGAGCTAGAAGACAGCTTCAGAGACGTAATAAATCAGGACAGTTGTAAAGGTGCTTTGTGTTCTAAGATGTTGAAACATCTCTCTCTGTCTAATGGACCCTTCCCCCCAGGCACAATTAACTGTAGGCATAGGAAGAGCTACTCTCTTCTCCATCCCATTTTTTCTTCTGCAAATAATGGGATGATGTTTCATCTCCAAAAATAGCCCGTTGGGCTTGGAACACTTTCCTTCCCCTCTTAGGGCTTCGTGGGATTATTGGATTATGAAGCAAAGGGCTTTTTCAGGTTTGCTGGCATGGCTGACTGGAGTGAGAGGGCAGGAAGCCAACCATAGCTGAAGTGCAGGCAATCTTTCAGGTTTAATAGTATTAGACATAAATATATTGAGAATTTACTAAGTTCCAGACACCATGTTGGGTGCTTTATATTCATGATATCAATGAACTCTTATAATGATCTTATTAAAATAGATTCTCCCTCTCCCCCTCTCATTTTAAAATAAAGAAGCAAGGAGGTTATCACCTAAGGTCATGCAGTGTTATAGACTGTCTGTGTCCCCCCAAATTTATATATTGAGATCCTAACCCCTGATGTGATAGTGTTAGGAGGTTGGAACTTTGGGAGGTGATTAAGTTATGAGGGCAGAGCCCTCATGATTGGGATTAATGCCCTTAAAAGTGAGACCTCAGAGAGCTCCCTTGTCCCTTCGTCCACATGAGAACATAGAAGATAGCTGTCTAGGAACCGAGAAGCAGACTCTCGTGAGATCCTAAACCTGCCACTGATTTGATCTTAGATTTCCCAGCCTCTAGAACTGTGAGAAGTGCTTATATGCTAACCAGTCTATTTTATTCTGTTATAACACCCCCCAAATTAAGACATGCAGTTAGAAGGTAGCAGAGCTGACATGAGAATTCTATAGCCATGCTCTTAATCTGGAAAATATGTCATTTGGAAATGGTAATTACTACTATTGATATTTAATTTTGAGATTTCCCTGCTTTCCTAACATTTCTCATTGATATCTATTTATTTTTCAAAGAAGGAGATATAATTAGTTTTATTTTGAGAAGTTTATTGTTCCCCTTACACCTAACCCAGTGCCTGACAAAATCTAACCTTGAGAATTTTGGCCAAACCAACTCTCAACTGGCAGACCATAAAATACAATGGTACATACCTAGCCTGCTCTGTGTGTTCTCTTCCTGGCTGAAGGATCTGCCTTTTCTCCTGGTTTCTCACTTGTGTTGAAGGTGATAGTGGACATTTGTTACTTTTATATATTCTCCTGCTTTCTGGACTGCCCTTTTCTGCTCCGTGTCAGTCTGGTGGGTTTTTAAATTATGGCCCCCTTTCTCTCCTCTCCTACTCAGCCTGGCAACTTAGAGCATCTTCATCCCCCTGGATGTAGTCAATTGGTTCAGCGGTGGACATGTGAATCCTTTGCTGAGATCAGGATGGATGCTGGGAGGGAGTGGATTTCCCTCCATTAGAAATTATGAGCTTCACCTGGGATAATCTAAGCTTGGTATTGTTGAGAGCCATCTTTGGGTTTATGTCAATTGAGCCCAGAAGAAATATGAAGTCACTGTAGAGAAAAGAAGATATGACAGAGAGAGATGAGAGAGAGAGAGAGAGAGAGAGAGAGAGAGAGAGAAAGTAATCTAATGACATGTTCTGAACTGAACCTTGAACCCAGCTGTGCCCCTGAAGCTTCTCTCTCAGCTACCTGGAGATGTGTGTCTCAGATCTTACTGCTTTGAGTAGTAGCATAGTTGGATGTCTCCAACTGCTGCAATGTTGAATTGTCCAGATGTTTACTCTGAAGCCACACTCCCCCTGGGCTGCTCTTGTGGAGGTTCTAGAGCAGGGACATTTCTGCCCTAAGCGAAACTCGTCTAGTGGGCAATCTTTGCTCTGGGGCTTCCCGCTGGCTTGAGATTTTCTTAGAGCTGCGTTACAGTCTGAGGCTCATCCTACACAATCTCACTTCCTTCCCTCTTTCCTTCCCCCGTTTGTCAGACCCACATCAGTCCGAAGGCTCTCCCTGCCTCCTCCTGCTTCTTCTTCTTCTGTCCTTCACAGATGTCTCCTCCAATAAGTCTCTTGACTGTCTAATTCTGCCTTGGTTTCTGCTTACTGGAGGATCTGGACTGACATACCACTCAATAGATTCCACTTATGCTTAAGCCAGTCTGAATTGGCTCTGTCACTTGTAACCCAAAGAACCTTGTCATAGAAATGGGATCTAGAACATAAACCTGCTTTGAAAACCTTGGGTCCTGTGGAGACATTGGTTGTAGTTATTATCAGTCTTAAGATTGTTTATTGAGAGTTAAATGATAAGATATTAAGAGCAACTCTTCTGGAGGGAAGTTTGTATTTTTATACAAAACTCTTGAAGATGGTCAAGATTTCCAGACTTGGACAAGACATGAAAGTAGTGCTCAGTACAAAGTTAAATCTTGTCTGGGACTATGTATAGGGTTGATGTCTATATCCAAATCTCTTGTTCCATCTCTGTCCTGAACTTCAAGTCCATCTAGCCTGAAGCTTCCTGGACATTGGCATTTGGCTATCTCCCAGGCACTGGGGACTCTACAGGTCTAAAATGCAGCTTCTTATTTTTCCGCTTCTCCTGTAATTTTCTCTTCCTATAATGTTCCTTGGCTTAAGGAATGCTCCACAGTCAATTCAGTAGATCAGAACAAAAATTTGGGAGTCATTCTTGACCCCTTCCTCTTTCTTCCCCGCACCACAATCCATAATTTCTCCTTTACGAGGGACTTATTGCCTCCTTTTCTGGTTACAAAGTACCTTAGCCTGTGCCTGCCTGGCAGAAGTTTCTCCCCAACATTAAATGCTGATTTCCACTTCCATTACCCCCAAACCTGGGATCATATAGGCTTCCATAAGTCAATAATCAGCTTCTAAAAAATTATTGAGATTGTTTATTTTAATTAAATTCCGAAGGTGGTTTATCCTTCCATTTTCTTCTAGGAAGACACCTCATTATATCTAGAATAAAAGAAATGAGGGCCAGCCCGGTGGCGCACTGCTGTAGTGCGCCGCTTGGGAAGTGCAGCAGCGCTCCCGCCGAGGGTTCGGATCCCACATACAGACCGGTTCCCGCTCACTGGCTAAGCGAGGCGTGGGAGCAATGCCGAGGGTTGCGATCCCGTTGCTGGTCCCGGTCCGGTACAGGGGCGACACTGAGGGTTGTGATCCGTTGCCAGACACGGAAAAAGACAAAAAGGAAAAAAAAAAAAAAAAGAAAAAGAAATGAGACCTGGAGAAAAATCAATTTTGTGTGCCAAAGCAATGCTTTGTAAACTTTGGAATGTCACAAATGAAGCAATTCTAAAGCTTGTTGGGAGACTGACTTAGTGTCCCTAACTCTTTCTTCTGCCAAGATAAGTAATATTTTAAAAATTGGCTGTCTGCAATTACTATCAATTTGTAAATGTATAACACAATTGAAACCATGGCCTAGAAGTGGAGTGAAGCTGCTTTTAAGGAAGTATAATCTACACAGCTTTTCCTGGCCTCTCCATGCATCCCATCCTGTACTTATATTATCAAGTGACATAAATAAGAACCAATTCCCAAGGCCTGGAAACCTATATCCCCCCTCACCCCCACTCCCCTATCTCAGTTAAACTCTTCCTTGTCTCCAAAATTTAGAATTTGTTCAGATAAGTCTTTCTGGGGTGGTGGTGATGGTTGAAGTGGTGGTATTGGTGGTGATGATGATGGTGATGATGCTGGTGGACGGTGGTGGTGGTGGTGGTAATGACCGAGGTGGCGGTGGCGATGATGATAGTGATGACGATGGTAGTGAATTTCTTTCGTGGGCTTAATATACCCCAGAAATTTGATTTGATCAACATAACCTAGTTGATGAGAACCTGGGAAAGTGATACATGTTCACCAAATGTCCTTAGGACTGAGGTAGAAACCAGACTCTAATTGGGTAATTGGTGGTGCATAATTATTCTTTCTTATCACAAACCTTTGGATCTGCTGTCTTGGCTGGTTCAGTCCTGAGACAGGGAAACCACATTAGACACAGGTTGTTTAGAGAGTATGGAAGGAAAGAAAAGCAGGAATGATACCCAATAAACTCTCATACATTCTCATCCTAGAGGGAGACATGCTAACATCTAATCTTCCTAATCTGACAAATTAGGGATCAGAGAAATTTCAAACTAGTGTCTTAACTTATCTGAACTTCAGTTTTCCCATCAGTCAAATATTGCTGAGCTTTCCAATTTACTATAAATATCTAGTAAGACAACATATGTAGACTGTCCAGCTCAGTTCTGGGCATAAAATATGCATTTGGCAATTATTATCCAATACATAAAGTGCAATTAAATTAATCCTTGTGACAACTCCCCAAAGTAGCTCATATTAAAGCTGTGCAAACTGAGGCTCAGAGGAGTTAAGTAACTTTTAATAGTTACTTACATACAGGTGCTAAGTACTGTGCTAAACACGACCTTGTTTAATCCTAACGACAACTCCATAAGGTAATCCTCTTATTCACCCCATTTTACAGATGGAAAACTGAAGCACAGGGTGGTTGAATAACTTGCCCAAGTAGTGAGGGGAAGATGCAGGATCCATAGTCGGGTTACTTACTCTGGAATCCACTTGCTAAACCAGGGATTGGAACAGTGGCAAGGCATTGGTGATGAGGGTGGCGTTGGCCGGGGATTTGGGCAGAGGTCCACAAGGATGCAGCCACCACCTTGGCAGTGTGTCCTTCCCTTACCAGGATGTGCAGCTGACACATCCAAGCTTCCAAAGGTCTCCCTTGACCATGCGTATGTTAAGCGGATTCGGGCCAAACCCGGCTGCCTTGGAAAGGACATTTATAGAGGGGATGTCACCTCCACACCCAGGACGATGTGCTCTTTACACTCTTTGAGCTCCAAGAATCTGATTCCAAATATATTAGCCATTAAAAAAAAATAAAAACAAAAAAGTTTGTCCTCGCTCTCTTGGGGGAAAAAAAAATAAGAGCAACAAACCTCTCCCATCCATCTGTGACCAAATATATTTTGTGCTTGGTTTCCTTGGGTGGCCTTTTCTTAACAGCTTCTAATTCATAGAGACAAAAACATGAAACAATTTAAGGTATTGGCACACTCAGCTTGGCAACTCGGCTTATTCCCGGGGGAGCATTTTTGGCAGGGACCTCCTGAGGTTGGCCAAGCAAGGAGGCCGGGAGGCTCATGGGAACGGAGGAAGGAAGGTTATCATTTATTTATTTTTTTGCTTATGCTGCTCTCTGTCAGCTGAGCCTGTGAGGTATTTGAGGGAAGTGGGTTGGCTGGATAATTATCTAGCTGGTAATTACAGCCAGTTGTGCAGGAATATTGCATATTCCAAATGGTTGCCACGCCAGCTGGGAAGAGCCCTCACCCAGAGATGGATTTATGGCTGATCGTGCAGAGAGGGTTGTGTGTTTTGGCTTGCACACTTGAGAGAGCATGGCCTCCCCCTCTTTCTTTGCCTCTCTCTCTTTAATCTCAACTTCAGAAGGGAAGAAGTAGGTCGTCAATTCATTTGGATTTTAAATCTGGGCTTTTTTTATGTGAGAGAGGCAGGAGCTGTAAGGGTTTTGCTCACCATTATGTCTCTGGTGTCAAGTACACCATGTTTAGTTAGTATTTACTGAAAGAAATAAATGCACTCACAAATGAACATTAAAATAATATTAAGCAATAATTACAGAACACTTTTGGTATGCCCAAGTCCCCTTATAAATCATTTCCAGGTACTGAGCAGTAGATTCCCATTATTATCCCCATTTTACAGATGAGGAAACTGAGGCTCAGAGAGGCGAGTAATTTACTCAAGGTCACACAGCTAGAAAGTTGGAGCAGGTAATCAAACTTGGACAGCCAACCACAATACTATATGATGTATGGATAGGTGGATGGATAAGTGGATGGATATCGGGATGATTGATGGATGGCTTCTGCAGAAATGTAACTCAGTCCCATCGATTTTCAGTGGATAAGAGAAGCTTCTGGAGGGATCTCAGGTTTAAGCAGTGAATTTGTGGCAGAGCCAAATTTTCTGACACTTTGTCCAGAGCTCATGCCCCCTTTTCTGTTGCTTCATTTTCTCCATGTCAGAGAAGTTTGTAAGCTCTACAAAGGCTGCACAGTTACACTGTTGAACTCTCCCTCACCCGGCCTGGGTGCCCGGGGTGAACCAGACACAGCCATCATCCCTGACCTTAAGGAGGGTGACTAGCCATCCAGTTTGTCTAGTACTGAGAAGTTTCCCAGGATGAGAGACTCAGGACTAAACCTGGGACAAGCTGGTCGCTCTATCCTGACGTGACTTGGTAAACTCTTATAAATCGAGGCTAGTTAAACCTGTGTAATAGAAGCCTTTTAGGAATGTCATCCAGTGTAGGGCCCAGGACCTGGGCTTCATCATCAGACAGACCTGGTGTGGAATCTCACTGGCACCACTTCCTTGTCAGTGAGTGACCTTGGGCAGGTTACCTACCTCTCTGAACTTCGGTCTCTTCATCTGTAAAAAAGGGATGATGATTGGTAAAGGGCCACAAAAATTGATTACATTGTATAATATTGAATATACTAATTATCCTGATTTGAACATTACATACTGTTGTGTACACAGGTATTGATATTTAATGTTGTACCCCACAGATATATACAATCAACTATGTTTCAATAAAAAATTAAAAAAAAAATAAAGAATTAACAAAATTAAAAAAAAGTAGGGATGATGCTTAAACCTATCTCAAAGGGTTGTTGTGAGGCTGAAGGAGATAGTGCATGTAAGATACTCATCACAGGGCATCTCTAGGACAATGTGAAATCAAGCCCCTGTCTGGGGCTTTCCCCACATAATTGTAGTTAAGTGTCAATGGCGGAGTTCAAGGTCATCATCATCAGCTGCTGCAGTTCATCTTATCAGGCACAGCTGCTTTTCTATGTTATTTTCTGGGGTTGCAAATCCAAATTCATATAGGGGCCAGGACTGAACTGAACAATCCCGTGAGGGAGCAATGATGCTCATTCCCATTTTCCAGATAAGTAAACTGAGACTCACGAAGGTAAAGAGACATGCCCAAAGGTGAGATTTGAACACAGGCAGCCATCTCCAGAGCCCATGTTTTTGGCCGTAAAACTTCTCATCATTTTATGACTGAATCCCTTTTGTGTGGGTTTAACACACATTATTTAATTCATTCCCTTTTATTTTGCATTAAGGTATTTTTCATTTGGTTTAATTTTTAAAATTTTATTTTACATCTCTAGAAGCAATACTGGGGTGAATATCCTTTATCTACACTGGGATTTCTCAGCTGTGGCACACTTGATATTTTGGGCTAGATGGTTCTTTGTGGTGAGGGCTGTCCTGTGCATTGCAGGATGTTTAGCAGCATCCCTGATCTCTACTCACCTGCATGCCAGTAGCACCCCCTTCAATGTCTTCAGACATCGCCAATTATCCCTTGTGGGTGGGACAAAATTGTTTCCTGTTGAGAACTATATCTTTGTATTCTGGTGTGATCATTTCCTGAGTCCAAGTGTGTGCATTATTTTTAAGGTGTTTAATGCATCATGCCCAACTGTCTTTCACAGAAGTTTTGCCAATCCATAAGGCCACCTGGAAGGCATGCAGATGCTGTCCCTCCACATGCTTGACAAAGTTTACCCAGTAAGTTCCTAGAGAGTCCTTAAGAAGTACTTGCATACTTCTAGATATGTAGAAGAGAAAGGCCTTTACAGATTACCCAGACCCAACATTGCAAATAGGAGAAGCTGAGGATGTAAGGGATAGGGATGTACCCCAAGCTACACAGTGAGTGAATGATAAAGTTGGAGCATCTCCAATATTGATGAACAATCTGGCATGCCCAGGAAGGGCCTTGATCATTTCAAATGAGATTGATTCATTGAGGCAAGTATTATTTCCAGGATTTTTCTCCCAGGTGGTGTGGGATTCCATAACATTTATTTATTTATTTATTTTTTATAGTGCTGGCTGTGGATAAAGGCAGTACTTTGGTGGCGAGGCTGGGAGTGATGTATGCTGGGCAGTGGAGGGGCCGGTAAAAGTTTATGGGCTTGCAGCTTGCTATGAACTAGGTTTATTGTCCTTTGTAAATTCTCTGTCATTTTTTCCCCTTTGAAGTTGGGAGTGATGGAATCAGTGGTCTAATTGATACAGGATGGAAAGAGGCCAGTGATGCTCACAAGAGATAGGGCCAACATGCTTTTGTAACCGTATGTGGTTTAGTTCATGTGTTCCTCAAAGGGAAATGATCTGTTGACTTGACCCAGCTCAACTTAGAATGAACTGAAACTCTTCCTCAGGGCCTTTGTGGCCTGGCCTGTGTCCATCTCTCTGACTTGATCTCCCACCTCACCCCCTCAGGCTCACTGTGCTGTAGGTGGGGTTGACTTCTTTCTTTTCCTTGAAGAACCATATCTGGTCCCACCTCAGGGCCTTTGCACATGCTGTTCCCTCTGCCTGGGACTCCCTTCCAAGAGTTCATTTTAAGGCTGATTCCTTCAATTACTTAAGGTATTCAATTACTCATATGCCCCTGCCTCAGAGAAACCTTCTTGACTACTCTACTTAAAGAAGGTCCCCCCAGTCACTCCCTATCATACTGTGTTCATTTATCTCCTTGTTAGGAGATGAGATTTCATTATTCTTTATGTGACATTTTCCTATCTGTTTACTAATTCATGACATGGTCTCCCTACTGAGGATAGGGACCTTGCATATCTTGTTCACAGAATCATTTTCAGTGGCTGGAACAATTCCAGGCATATAACAACTACTTATTGATGGGATAAAATAGCAGGGGTCTACGCCTTGTAAGATTTGGAGAGGTATAATCAAAGCAGAGAGGTGAAATATAGGCACATAAAATAATCACAAAAAAGCAGATTCAGGTGGCGTTGACTGCTGGAGGCATGGTTAACAGAGATGCTATGACGGTTCAGACGAGGGAGCTGGGGGACTCTGAGATTTCCTGGAGAAGACACCATTTGAACTGGGTGGGAAGGTGTGGCTATGGCATTTCCGGAAAGGGGTTCAATGGAGGCTTGGTGAGAGGCTGAAGTCTGCTCTGGAGGCTGCTCTTATGACTGTTTGTTGAGTGCCCAAAGCAGATGACACCACGTGGTGCTGCACATGCGTGTCAAGCAAGGCTTTGTGACTTGAATCTCACATCTGGATTTGAAAGGTGCCTATTGAAGAGCAAGAGAACTCTGGAGTTATATGGAACTGAGGGTTAAATCTGCCACTGAGTAGCTGCATGGCTTTATCAGTTAGATATCGCTGCGTAATGAATCACCCACAAAACTCAGTGGCTATGATAGCAAGCAACTATTAATTTAGTTCATGAGTCTGTAGATTGACTGGGTGGCTCTACTGATTTGGGCAAGATGCAACTGGTGTCTTATATGTGCTTGCAGATAGCTTCTGGGTCAGCCCAGGGCTGGAAAGTCTAAGACAGTTCAGCTCTGCTGCTCGCCTTGTGCTCCAAGAGGTCTCTTCTGCTTTAGCAGGTTAGTTTGGCCTTGACACATACACATAGTTCAGGTGGGAGAGGGGAGAGAGAAAGAGAGAGAAGGAGAGAGAGAGCTGCAAGATTTCTTGAAGCCAAGGCCTGGGACTAGCACACAGTCACTTCTACCTCATTCCATTGGCCAAAGCAAATCTCACGGTCAGCTCTGATTTTAGACATCATATTTGATTATCAGCTTTGCAAGATTAAGTAAGTCTGGTTCATTCATGGCCTCTATTTCTTATTTGTAAAATGGGGATCATAGTAGCTTCCTGTCTACCTCACTGTTGTGAAAGTCCTTTGTAAAACTAGAGCACAACTCAATTCAATTTAACAAATATTTATTGAGTGCTGCTGTGTACAGGCATTATGTTGGGCATTAGAGTGTGAAGAATAAGAAAACAATACATTCTCAGGGTCTGGTGCGGGAAACAGATTAAAAAAGAACTCTCTGTAACACAGTGTGATGAACCCTGCTGTAGGAGAAGTATATTATAACAACATAGGTAATAATGCTTATGGTTAAAATCATGCCTACTATTGACTGAGGGATTCCAATGCACCAATGCCTGTGCTAAACATGGAAATTTGCCTAATATTGCAGTTAAGAGCACAGGCTGCTTTTGTGCTTAAATTCTGTTTCTATCATTACTAGCTATGTGATCTTGGCAGATGACTTAGGCTCTTGGGGCCTCAGTTTCCTCCTCTGTAAAATGGGGTCAATAATAGTGATGGCTTCATAGGGTTGTGGTAGGATTAAATGAGATAATCCATATAAAGCCACTGAACTGACCTAGCACTTAGTAAGTCCTCAATAATGCAAATACTTATGTTATTGAATTCTCCCTACAACCCTGGAAATGAGGACACAATCCCCATTTTGTGGGTGAGAAACTATAGTCCTGAGGATCCCAGAGGTACAGAGAGCTATGGGAACAGCAAAAAGGAAATGAAGTGGCCAAGTTGGGGAGGCCAGGCAAACCCCAGAAGGAGGTGGATCCACATGTCTCCTATTAGTTTTTCTCTTTGTCTGGTTTAGCAGGCGCTGCTAATTTTTTAAAGTTTGACACTTATTATATAGTTGCTCTCAGGTCACCACTGAGTCATGTCCTTATATAATAATCCCCTCCTCTTGAATGTGGGCACTTCCTGGGGCTTGCTTCTAGCCAAGAGAATATTAAAAAGGGGATGGGATGTCTCTTCTGTTACTATGTTATATGGCATGAGACTCTGTCCCAGCAGATTGAAGCCAAAGACTCTCCTGCTGGCCTTGAAGATTCTATTTGCTATGGAGTGAACTGCCCATGGAGAGGCCTCATGGCAGAAGACTGTAAGCAGCCTCTAGGAGCTGAGGACCTCAGTCCTACAGCTGCAAGAGGCCGAATTCTGCCAACAGCCACATGAACTTGGAAGCCTGGAGCCTCCAGAAGGGAATGCAGCACAGCCGGTATACTGATTGCAGCCTTGGGAGGCTCTGAGCAGAGGACCCAGCTCAGCTATGCTGGGACTCCTGACCCACAGAAACTGTCAGATAATAAATGGGTGTTGGTTTAAGCAGCCAAATTGGTAGTAATTGTCATGCAGCAATGGAAAACAAATTCAGATGGAAATCTGGCTGTCATCTGGTCAATACACATATCAGTCATTTTTAGTCCTTGCAGCTTTGAGTTCTACTAATCTTTGCTGAGCAGTTGCGTGTGTCAGCATGGAATTTGCATTTCCTGGATGTGATCGTATTTTATAGGAAACCAGAATGTGCCTCCAGGAGCTGTTCACTAGCTCTAGGTCCTTTGGCAAGTTCCTTACTTTCTCTGGGTCTTGCTTTCCTCATCTGTAAAATGGGGCTAGGTAGTAGCAGCAGCTCATAGGGGTTAGATAAGGATTAAATGACTAATACGTGAAAAGAATTTGGAATGGTGCCTGGATGAACAGTGCTTAAAAATGTTAGCGATCATAGTTAACATGAACAATATTGCATAAGTTAATAGGATGTGTCATCATTACAATCACTATTATCATTACAGGTCTATGTACCAGGTGGTGAGTGCTCCATTTCACAGATAGGAAACAAAGGGCTAAAGGCAGTGAGTGACTTGCTTCAAGTCCCCAGGTTTATTTAATGGCAGAGCAGGGATTTGAACCAGTCCTCCCTGTCATTCCTCTTTTCCCTGCCTCCATCCCTGACCCTTTTTTGTCCACGACTCCATATCTTTCTCCCTCATGAATTTCTGTTTAAACTCATGACTTGGCCATCTCCAGTTAACATTCGACTGCTTCATCTTTCCAGACACTCCTCTGTTTAGAAGGCAACAGCGACCTTTTCATCTCTCTTGGCAGTGCCTCACCTCCACCCCCACTCCTTTGGGACAGTTCAAGACTGACTTCACTTTCTTCTCCCGCCACTTCTTGGCCCACCACCCAATCCGTTGTTCCCATTTCCTTAAGAATGTGACACTGCACAGTCACCCCTTGTGGTCCCCTTCCAGCTCATCTCTTTGCCACTTTTACGGGCCCCCCACCCACCTTGCCCTTTCTTGCCTCTGTGTCTTTGCTCATTCTTTGCCCAGGGCCTGGATAACCCCTGCCTCTTCACCTGGCCACCTGCTAATCATCCTTTAAGACTCAGCCCCACTCAGGACTGCTTAATTCCTTCCCCCGGTGGAGCTCACCACACTCTGTGGGCATCAGGAACCTATGTGTCTTTCTCTGAGCCCAGGGCAGGGACCAGACCTTACTTGTTTATTTTTGAATCTTCAGGACTTAGTCCTGTGTTGGTTACAGAGTAAGAGCTCAGCATATTTACGAAAAGGTGAATAAATTAATGAATACATGAATGAATTGAAGATAATAATAGAAAAAGAGCCACCCAAGGACTGTAAATTTGGGAAAAGTCTAGATCTGCATTTAGGCTTTGAATCGTCTGAGCTTAGAGAGGTGTTTGACATTTTCATTGAATGTAGACGTTGCTTCATGAAGATTCTAATAACAAATAGAGTCCCTGAGGAATCCAGAACTAGAGGCCCTCAAGAGGAGACTAGGCCTTTATTTATCTTTATATTCCCTTGTCAGGCACACAGTAGGTCCTCAATCAATGTTTGCTGGATGAATTACTAAGTGTATGCATGAATGAGGATAGCAATGCAAAAACTGCCACAGTGCAACTGGGAAATGTGAGTGCCCCAAGTCAAGAGATTGATTTATGATCCACCTTGAACCCCAAACTCCTAGGACAGTGCCTGGTACATAGTAGGTCCTCAGATTCCAGGAAAACTGACTATCTGTCCTTGAGCAGATCAACCAAACCCATGGCCTGAGCATCAAAGAGAACACAACTGCCCTTGCCCCCGGGCTGGACTTTTTCTGCCTTCACTAAGTTCTTTTCACTTCTCTGGTTTGAAGCCAGTTCCTTAACACTGTGTAAACTTGGTTTCTTGTGGTTGAAAATGTATCTTAAAAATGTCACTAATTACCCAATAGCCTGTAACTACTCTTTCAGCGACATAATTGGTCTGTCATGTAAATACATAATTAGGGGCCTTGGAGAATGGGGCGGATGGGAGGTCTGGCTTCCCAAAGCCTTCTGGCGACTTCTCTCTCTTGAGGCCCAGTGGAGACACTGAGGTCCCCTGCTTCAGTGGCTGGAGTAGAAAGGACATTCTTAGGCTGTATCAGGGGCTCCAGCGCTCTGGCCTCTAGAATGGGGCTGGGGCCACACATATCCACATGCAGGGAATTCTCAGGCTACCAAGCTTAATGGGAAACAACTGCCTGGCCCCACCTCCCATCCTGCATGCCCAGCAGAATGTGCTGGTTTCAAACCCAAATGACTCACACATGTGAGTCTCTGGCTCCCCACTCTCCTTTTCTCCCCAAGCAGTGTGTCCTTACCATTAGAACATCTCCAACTTGTTACAAGATATGGGAACTTAGGTGAAGGAGGTAAACCCCCAGGTGAACCCATTTTAAAGCATTCAACATAACATCCCTCATACCCGACACTTCTCTTCCACCTTGATACCTCGAAGGACAGGGATGACATTTTGTTTGCTCTGGATAAAAACAGCTTTTCATCCCAGACAAGATTTGGGGCACCAACTTTTATCTGCCTCCACGGAGATTTCTTTTTATGACTTCCTGTCCATCTGGGAAGGGCAGAAGCATATTGATTGCATCTGGGAAGACAGTAGCCATTACTTCAGAGAGGTGGCAGCAGAATGAGCAATGCCCACGTCCCCCAGGCCTGTCCTGCTTCAAAGCTTTTCCTTGTAACTGGACCCCTGGCTTGATGGTGGGGTGATTTTCAGGAGCCAAGGTTGCTCAGCTCTGTGAACGTCTGGCAGCACATGCTTCATTTCCTTCTGGGTTAAACCAGTTGTCAAATGCCTACCGAGTGCCTGTACAACTTAGAGGTTTTGGGGAGAGATGGCTAAATGAGAGTCCTTCCTCCTCTACCTATGAGCTGGGAGGTTGTGGGCAATCCCTTAACTCTTCTGAGCATTAGTGATCTTATCTAGAAAATGGGTATAATTAGAACAAGTAGGCAAGTTGTTGTAAGGATGGGATCAGACCAAGGCCAAACTATAAGGTAAGCACACCAGGAATGGTCACTATTACTTATGGGTCTGTCTTCTCATCTGTAAAGCAGGGGGAAAGCATTGCTACGGTTTGAATGTGTCTTCCAAAAGTTCATATACTGGAACTTAATCCCCGGTATTGTATCTAAAAGGTGGGGCCTTTAAGAGGTGATTGGATCGTGAAGACTATGCCTTCGTGAATGGATTAATGGATTAATGGTATAATGGGTTATCAGGGAGTGTCTCTGGTAGCTCTATAAGGAGAGAAAGTTAGCATGTTAAAATGTGCTTGCCCTCCTGCTGTTCTTGCCATGTGATAACCTGTGTGGCCTAAGACTCTGTAGAAGAAGATGCAGCCCCTCAACCTTGGACTTCCCAGCTTCCAAAACTGTAAGAAATAAATTTCATTTTCTTATAAATTAACCAGTTTGAGGTATTCAGCAATGGTAAATGGACTAATACAAACACCTACCTCATTGGATGGTGGTGAGGTTGAAATGACTTCATGCATGTAAAACACTTAGCACACTGCCTGGCATGTGGTCAATAGGTGTCAATCATCGTTTTCACAACTCTTTGTTATTATTACCGTCTTCTTATTCTAGTATTTTGGCCGTTAGCAGGCTTGGAAACTGAGGCCCAGAGGAATTAAATGACTTGCCCAAGTTCATGCAGCTGGGTAGTGACAGAGCTGGGATTTGAACACAGGTCCTTGTATTCTTTGGTCTGTGGTCCCCTCCTTGTCCCACCATCCTGTCTGGGTTCATGTAGAAGGTGCTAAGTTTGTGCACAGCAATGGTCATGAAGAAAATTCCCAGGGTCTTGGCTACAAGACAAGAGGCAAATGATCAAAGGAGGACCACTACTCCTGAGGGAAGGAGAATACTGGGGGTGGGTGTGAGGATTTTGTATGGCTGCGAGGCTGATGTATGTGAGAGCGAGGAGAAAACAGGCACACAGAGAAAAAGAACAGATATTTTCGTTTGTTGCACTTAAGCCAAAATGAGTGATTGGTGATTCTGATATTTTATTTTTCATGGATAATTCTTTTGCTTCTATCATGGCAAAACAATTATAAATGTAAGTAACATTTTAACATTTTTTATAATAGTACTGATCCCAGTGAATTATCCCTCCTTGGATGCCTTAAAGGGAGGCTTTCCTTGATGTAGGAAAATACTATTTATTTATTAATTAAGTGACACATTGATTGACCATTATTTTTAATCATCAAACAGATTCATGATTTTTTAATGAAAATTCAGAAAAATAGAAGAAAAATTAAAAAAATTACTTATAGCTCTCATATCCAGACACAACCACAGGTAGCATTTTGGAGTGTTTTCATTGTAGCCATTTTTTTCTAATAGTTAATAAAGCACACATAATTTTGTTAATACTGTAAAGGTAATATTGTAGTCTGCATTTTCCTGCAATATTTTAACATAGGCATTTCTATATTATTGTATGATTTTTATGTACAAATTTTTAATAACTCATCAAAGTAGGGATGCAACAAAGTAATTCCTCTAATGTTGATATTCCATGTGTTTCTAATTCTTCACTATTACAAAGAACAAGGCAATGAACTTCTTTCTTTGCATGAAATTTTTTCCCTTCCCTTCCCTCTTCTCTTCTTTTCTTAATGCTTGGATTTCTCTTTTGGATGAATTCTTAGAAGAGAACTACTGAGCTCAAGCTGGGGACATTTTAAGGCCTTAGGTACATATTACCAAGTTTTTTTTTTGCCAAGATATTCCACGTGACATCTTGAGGTTTCTCTAATTTTCCAGTTTCACAACTGTGGGGAGAGCACATAGTCATTTATTCCTCATTCATTCATTCAGCATCTATTGAGCACCCTCTTTGTGCCAGGAGTTGCTAGTATGTTTCTACAGGGATAACTATTGGGCCTTCCCAGCTGTGAGTCAGAAGTCACTATGGGTTGAAGATGTGGCTGATCTCAGATTTTCAAACTTTCCCTGGGAGCTGACCCTCAGAGGTCTCTGAAGGGACCCCTGACTCTTCGGGGTGGGGGTGCCCAGTGGTCCAGCATTTCCAGGAACGCCACCCTGATACATGCAAGTACCCAGCTTCTGTGGGACAAAGGGAGCAAATGCTCATTGTTTGAGCTCCTTGGAGCGATTACTTAAGTGTCCGAGTAAGCATTAAGCACTCTGTCTCCTCCCTACCACTTCTCTCCGACAAAGCTTTTATACAGAGCATAAGCGCCCATAAATAACAGACCAACCTATAAATAAATACAGCTGGGAGCCCACAAAAGCCCTTGACAAATGCTGTTTATTTAATTTCTCAAGTGTGGTCCATTTGGGATCCAATTGGAAAGGCCCCATAAGCTTTTAAAAGGCCAGCTTATGTGCTTAATCTTGATTCCCCTTTTGAGGGGCCATCCTGCCATCTCTGCCACACCTGTTTAGTTCAGGAAAGCAGCAGGGTTGTCTATGAGGGCAGGGATTTGGGACAAAGAAGGGTTTCTCAGGCCCTTCCCGATGAGGGGCACTCAACTCTGGGCACATCAAAGTCACACCATCATTATTAATCTCATTCCAACTTGGCCAGTCTGGTCTGTCTTCATTATTCATTTAGTAGGTGGGGAGGTCTGGATCCTCCTTAGCTGCTTATGGAGAGTGAAGAAAACAGCTGTGATAGCAGTGTGGAGCCAGGGTGGGCCTCCTGCTGTGAGGAGTCTGAATCACTAATTATTTCAGAGGTGAGCAAACACGGCAGCACATCACAGAGAGAGAACATGTTCTTGTGAGCATCCAAATGGCCATACTTGCCCATCTGCCTCCTGCCCCAGGACCTTTGCTTATGCTCTTCCTTCTGCATGAGATACCCTTCTCCTCATTTTCATTTAACTAACTCCATCCCATCCTTCACTTCTTCTGGGAAGCCTTTCCTGCCTGATACCATCACCCCCTTCCCCCCAAAGAAATACACTACTAGTTTCCTTGTTATATGCCCATATTCTTAGTGCAATCTGTGCCTCTCTTTTGTAGTTCTGTTCACCATTGCAATTAAATAGTCCACTGTGCAGTTACTTGTTGATACCTGCCTTGCTCACTTGAGTATCACTTCTCACCTGCTGCCCCCCCAAATCTGAGCCACCGTCTCCTCTCACCTGAACAACTGCAGCAGCACCTAAACAAATCTCTCTGCCTTCCCCAGCCTCCACCCCTGCAGTCTTGGCTTCCCACAGTAGCCAGAATGACACTTTGCAAACATAAGTCATGTCGTGTCCCTTCTCTGCTCAGAAGCTCCCCTCTCACTGTGAGCGAAAGCCCAGGTCCTTAAATGGTTTGCCAGGCTGTACAAGATTCAATCCCCATAATCTCTCTGACTTCATTTCCAGCCATTCCCCTCTTGCTCACTCTGTTCCAGCCACACTGGTCTCCCTAAAGATCTAGAAGAGTCCAAGCACACTCCCACTGTTCCCTCAAATAGCCGTGGAGCCCACTCCCTCATTTTGAAGTTCCTGCTCAAATAGCATCTCATCTAAGAGGCCTTCCCTGATCACCTTCACTCTTCCCCAGTAATCCTCTCCCACATGCCTGGCTGCAGTCTCACCCACAGCGCTGGTCGCCCCTTCACACACCATGCAGTTAATCAGCTCATCATCCATCTCCTCCTGCAAAATGTGCAAACTCCATGAGGACGGAGTCTTTGATTTCTTTTCTGTTCCATGCCTAAACCAGTCCCTGACACATAGGAAGTGCTTCATTAAAATATCTGGCATTAATAAATGTCATATTTTAACCAAATCAAAGCCTTGCCTGGATTTGGCCAACAAGCAAGTTAGCCGGTTTCTTGATGTGCTGCATATTGGTCTGTATGGGGTTGATCAGCAGATGTCTGTTCATCTTGCTTTTCTTTTTCAGCTACAGGCAAAGATTTTGCAATAAAGGTCTTAGAGATTCCTGGTGGATATGGCTAGGAGGCAGAGATGCCCTCCCCAAGAGAGATCCAAGATAGGGAGAAGAATGGAGCCACCTGAAAAAACTGGAGCCAATGAGAAAGAATATACCCTGGCAAGGCAGCCAGGGGTGGTGTACAGGGCTACTTTTCATGGGGCGCTGTGATGTGTGAGCTCATCTGTCAGCTACTGGAGGAGCAGTGTGGCACAGAGTCAGCTAAAGGTGAGGTTAGCTCAGACTCAGTGTCCAGCTTTGGCCATCACCAAATTCCACAAGAGACTTCAACATTAGACTCTCTCTGCTTGGGAACTTGTTTGCTTACATGACAGGCTCTAACATGATATTTAGCCCAGAAGGCAGAATGGGACAATTGAGAGAGTGTGGACTTTGAATTCAGATGGTTTGTTTCAAATCCTACTCTACCACTCACTAGCTACTTTTATGACCTTCTTTGGGCAAATTGTTTCACCTGAGAGCTTTATTTTCCTTAAAAGTGATTATACTTCCTTCCTAGGATCTGCTTACCTCCTGGACTTCATCTGGCACCTACCATGCTCCAGCCACATTGGCCCTTCTTGCTATTTCTTGAGGCAATCCTGCCTCAGGACCTTTGCACCTGCTCTTCCTTTTGTTAAAATGTTCTGTGTCCAGTCCTGCACATGGACTGTTATCATTCAGGTCACAGGTCAAATGTTATCTCCCCAGACAGGCTTTCCTTGACCATCCTATCAAAAATTGCCTCTGGCCACCTAATAGGCAGTCAGTCTGTTATATTTTCACTATAGCATTTAGTACAATCTAAAAGCATCTTATGTATGTATTTATTCACCTGTTTACTGTTTGTCTCATCCTCCACTAGAAATTAAGTTCCATGTGAGTAGGGACTTTCTCTTGTTTACTGCTTGTTTCTTCAGCACCTAGAGCAGTGTCTGGCACATAGTAGGTGCTTAATAAATATTTGCTGGAAGAATGGATAAATGGTTTGTTATGAAGAACAAATGAATTGTGGTAGAATAATTACAAAAATGACTGCAGTTCTCCACCCCTTCTGCACTGTTTGCAGTCATTTTGCAGGTTTTTCCAGCAAAAGGTAGAGTAAATTGCTCCATCATTGAATCTAAGCTAGGCTTGTGACTTACTCTTGGCCAATAAAATGCTGCTGATGTGACCACATGCAAGTTCTGGGCCTAGACCTCAAGAGGTCTCACATGCTTCTAATCTATCTCATGGAATCCTGACTTTGCTGTGATAGACCTATGGCCCAGTCACCTCTGTTACCTCAACAGCCAAACTTGTGAATGAGGCCAAGCTATGCTAGCAGTCCCTATCAGCTGCACAGATGCATGAGAGAACCCGGTGGAGATCAGATGAGCCTGGCCCAGGCCAGCAGCACCAACGCACTGAAACACAGACTCATGAAAACCCATTGAGTTTGGGGCAGTTTGTTATGCAGCAATAGCTACCTGATAGATGAAATACACATACATAGGCATATACACATATTTAGCTTGGCACATAGCAGAAGCTCGATAAATGGTTGTTATTGATTGGTATGGTGAGTGTGCCTTATTTGGTTGTTGAAGGGGCCTTTTCCACCTGGGGAGTCACAAGTTTAACCATGAGATATGTAGCCATATATTGACTAGGAGATCTGAGTCACCACTAGGCCGTGGGCAGGCCACTTCTGCTAATGCAAATACCTCTCAAGCTTTGCACTTGGTCCCTTGACCTCAGGGTCAGAAGAGCATGGAGGAGCCTTATGCAGACCTGGCTCTTTGTTTGACCTGAATAATACATGCATCTTCCTGTTTCTATGATGTTTTAAGGTCTCTGATTTATAGCGATGACCATGCCCCTCTGTGTGCCTTGGCTTTTGTTAATGACCTATCATGAATTATCCAGAAAAGAAATGTTAAACGAGCTAATTAGGCATTAACCTTATATTATAGATCAGCCACACAACTGGATCCTTCACAGCTACAAGTGTGACAGCCCAAAGCATTAAGTATTGATGGCCCCAGGAAGGGCTGAGAGATTGGAGGGAGAGAAGCAGAATGACATGGGGGAGGGGAGTGATGAAGATGCCTCTCTGCGAGACTGCTGGTAGGAGGGGAAATTAGTGGGATGCAACCAAACTGTCTGGGGTTTGAATCTTAATGTACACACTTGTTAGCTCTGCGATCTCATAAAGTAAGAAATGGTAACAGCTCTCTTGTAGAGTTGTGAAGAGTGAGTGAGAGATATATCATAAGGGCTTACTGTGTACTAGGCCCTTGAAAAGGATTCTTCCTCTTCTCTCTCCTTTTGGAAAATTTGTATTTTAAAAGCTCAGAATTAAAGACTTTCTAAACCCCCACCCCCACCCCAGCCACCCTGTAAAGTTAAGCCTTGCTTGATTCCTGGTAGAATCAAGTTAGCATCTTGAACATGAGGGATGCACAAATTAGCCAAGTCAAGTGGGATAAAATCCTTCTAATAAGTAGCTAGGTGACCTTGGATTACAATACACAATTATACAATAGTTATATATACACACACACACACACACACACACACATACTATATATAGTATACATATAAATACACATGCACATACATAACTTTACAGTTTACAGAACATTTTCTTATCTATAATCTAACTTGATTCATAGAACATACCAGAGAGGTGGTTAGGGCATGCTTTGTTTTCTCCATTTAACAGTTGGAGAAATTATGGGTCATAGAGGTGGAGCTGGGCGTTGGACTTTGGTCTTTAATTCCAAGTTTTCCATTTTCATGATGTAATTCAATCTCTCCAAGTCACTTCCCTTTTCTGTAATGTAGTCCTCAGTTATACAATGGAGGATGTGTCAGAGCAGGATGTGACAAGCCTGCTCTGCCCACACGCCCTTCTAAAGGAAACTGTCCAGGCCTGAGTCCTTGTTATATAGGCAGCCATATTGTATATCACATGACCCTACTTTCTTCATTCACCCTAGCTGTAATTGATTGGATGAGAGGTGGGCACCTGATCAAGAGCAACCAATCAGTAGGTTTGCCTATGAGCAGGGGTATGATTGGGCCAATCAGATTCTCTCTTAGGAATGTGATCCAAGGGGACCCAAATGTGAGGAAGGGTGAGAGGCTGAGGTAGGACTGGGGAAGATGGAAGCCAACTGGGGCAATCTTTCAAGGGAATAGGAATGTTGAGGGTGATGAGGCTGATGGGAGGCAGACATGGAAAGGGGGAACAAGGGTGGGGGTGAGAGAAAAGAAGAGAGAGAGGGGGCAGAGGGGGAGGGACAGAAGGAGAAGAATGGGTGGGAGAGGAGGCTGAGGATTAGAAATTACTTCAGAGCCTAAGATATTCTGGTTCCAGGGCCGGCCCGTGGCTCTCTTGGGAGAGCGTGGTGCTGACAACACCAAGTCAAGGGTTAAGATCCCCTTACCGGTCACCTTTAAAAAAAATAAGATATTCTCATTCCATTTCTAGCCCTTTTATATCTTTGCTCCCCCTTTTTATCTTGAGCTAGCAGGAGGGGACTTGACACAATGATTTTCAAAGCCAAAATACTGGGATTCCTGAGCTCTGTGTCCCCATATCCTTGGCATGACAAAGAGGATGTGTGCCATTTTGATGAAAAAAAATTATTGACCTACTGTCTTCCGAAGCCCACTGGATGGCCATGTGGAGGAGACAGAGGAACCTGAGGCAGACTTCCCAGTCCTGACAGAATTACACGTGAACTCATGCCTTTTGATACCATCACAGAGGATGAATTGATTCTCAAAGGGGAGCTGGAGGAATGACACTATAGTGAAGGGCTAACTCTGCGGGTCTGGATGCTCCCCATCCCCACTCAGGTGGATGCCAGGCCAGAAGGTGTCCATTCTATGTGGTGTCAGATGTCCTTGTGACATATGTTTCTACAAAGGACACTGTCTGTATTACACCTACGTAGATGATGGTATCATGGGAATGTCATCACTGCTCATGTTTCCTACCATGTCCCCGAAATCAGACACCCTCCATGGGCCAGATGCCAGAAAGTGCCATGAAGAAGCAAAGCATTCATCAGGGTAGTGAAAAAATGAGTGATGTTGGGTGACATGTGACAACTCTTTGGCAGACTCAGTGTGAATCTCCATAATCAGGAGGGTCAGTTTCATTCTGTTCCCCACACCTGATGATTGGGCCAATATTCAGGATTTCCACTGCAAACTCTGGAGGGGCCAAAAACATTTTGTCCCAAGAGCGGAAACACATTAATAACACATTCTTGGATACTTTGAGTTGTATTAAAACTGAAAATAAATTTACGTTAAGGACAAGTGGTGGCTAAATTTCACTTTGCAAAAATGTGCTGTGGTTTTTGTTCTAAGGCTGTATTTGAGGGGAAAGCACATTTGAAACCACCAAATTATACTTATAATCTTTTCCTTTTTTGAGCCCTAAATTAGTGAAGGCATTTGGAGCAGTAACTGAGAGGGTATTCTTGGATACCTGTGGTGAGGCCCCAAATTCTCAACTCAGGTATATGAGAGGAGAGCAGTTGTCACTATTCTGGACACGTCTAGAGATGAGTTTTCATTCAGGAACTGTCTAAGAGCTCTGTCTCAGCAAAAGGAAAGTGAAAGATTCAGCGACCCGAGGTGTCCTGTCTCCCTAAATCCCCTCTCAACTGGCCTTCCATCTCCCTAATTCCACTCTCTAGCTGCCTCCTTTTTCTTTCCTTTTATCCTGATTTAATTCTTTCCTTTCTTCTTGCTTTTTTAAAAATTGTGGTAACAGACACATAACATAAAAATTTACAATTTAACCATTTGTATTGGCATTGAACCATTGGCATTAAGAACCATTGGCATTAAGAACATTCACATTGCTGTGCAACCATCACCATTATGCATCTCCACAACTTCTCCATCCTCCCAAAGTGAAACTCCATACCCATTAAACACTCGCTCTCCATCCCTCCACCCAAGCCCTTGGCAACCAACCACCATGGTATTTTCTGTCTCTATGAATTTGACTACTCTAGATACATCATGAAGTAGAATCACATAACATTTGTCGTTTTGTTTTTTCTCTTAACACAATGTTTTCAAGGTTCATCTATGTTGTTGCATGTATCAGCATTTCCTTCCTTTTTAAGGCTGTGCCATATTCCATTATATGGACAGACCACGTTCTATCTATTCATCAGTGGCTGGACACTTGGGTGGTTTCCATGTCTTGGCTATAGTGAACAGCACTGCAGTGAACATGGGTGTACACGTATCTCCCTTTGCCTTTGCTGCCTCTTTCAGAGAAGTGTTTTATGCTCACACAATGGGTAAGTGTCTTTCCTCTGGGATTCACTCCATTGCCTCTGGCTTTGCTCTTTTAGCTTATGTCAAAGTCCGTTGGCCCAGTTGTATTGGCCAGATCTAAGGATGCAACAAGCACTGTCCATCAGCCTGGTACCTAGTTCTAGGGTAAGTGGGACAGGGGAGACAGAATAAGGAAAAGATATGATTCCCTCTAATAGTTAGGTGTTGGTCAAACGTGGTTCCCAAAAGGACATGCAAATTCTAAGTGGCAGGTTGCTGTAGGAAAAAGAGTTTGGACTTTGCATCACACAATCTGGGGTCAAATCTAGGTTCTGGCCCTTACCAGTCTCAGCTGCCTTATCTAGAAAATGAGGCAATGCTTTCTGTGCTCCCGGGCCATCTTGAAGATGAAAAGAAACAACCTGTCCTGAGGGCCAGGCTTATATAAAATTCCCAGTATTTTTTTGCCTTGTGTGATGCAGACCTTAAACAGCCCAGGGCTGCAGAGAATGGAGAGTTCAAAGAGCAGATTCTTCCACTACAGTGTCAGGCAGAGAAATTGGGATTTTCTTCAGGAAGGGGAGGGTGGTGCAATGGCTCTAGGCCTCAAGTTTCCTCTAGGAAAGTCTCACTCCCTGACTCCCCGCCCTGGGAGCCCTTGTCACCTTCCAAGAAGCTACAGCTTGAACTCCATCTTCTTTTACATCTTGATCTCCAGATCTCTGCACTTGCAAATTCCAGTTGGAATGCTGCCTTTGAAGCCCTCTAAGCAGCGCTGATCTTTCTCTTTTTCCTTTCTCTGTCCTTTATTTAGTGTGCAGAAGTGGATCCTCTCTTTCCTGACATTGGGAAACTTGCCTCTGAATGGGAGTTCCACCTGGCAGTTGAAGGCAGGAGAGAAATCCTGGATTCCCATGTTCTGGGTGAATGCGGGGACTTTTCCAGATGTTAAGGCATCTACCTTCTTGTGTCCAAGATGGGAGAGTCTGATCCCATCTCATTTTTTAAACAGAAAGACGGTGTGCTCCTGTCTCTGTGGCTCATCTGAGAAACATTTCCTGAGCACCTATGATGTGCCTGGCTTTGTGTTTGCTATGTGGATGTAGCAGTAGATGTCAGCTTGTTGCCCTCATGGTACTCAGAGTCTTGAAGGAATGAGAGAGACAAGTCGGATGATAATGACTCTTCAACAGGATAAATGGTGTGACAATGAGAGGCATGGGTGCCATGGCATCTAAGGCAAGGAAGGCTTCCCGGAGGAAGGGGTGTGGCCCAAGAGGAGCCTACAAGCTGCAGAGGAAGTAGCCAAATAAAGAGCACAGAGAAGGCATGCCAGGTGGAAGAAATAGAACATGCAAAGATCTGGATGTGAAAAGGGACATGGCTTTTCAGGAATTAAAAGCAAGCAATTTAGTATTTCTGGGGAGGGGAGTCATTGAGGAAAGGAGAGAGTGAGAGATGAAGTTGAAATGGTTAGCAGGACACAAGTCATGAAGGCTCCCGTAGGTTGTATTAAGAAGTTTGGATTTGACCTCAAGACCATAGGACACCGAGGGAATCCTGGCAGGAGAGAGCGGCCCTGTTAGATTTGCACTTGAAGTTTCCTCTTAGCTTCAACAGACTGGAGGCTGGCTGGAATGGGAGGGTGGTGAAGACAAGGAAACCATTAAAAGACAAATCGGTCGCATCTCTGGAGCAACAGAGGCTGGGCTCGCATATGGCTCCATCAGTTCACTGCCCTGAACCTTTATTAAACACCAAAGGTGTACCCAGCATGGTGCCAGCCTGCCTGCTGAGATGACGGGAACCAGCCCAGAGATGGCTAATGCACACACGAGTGTTTGCATGGAGATATGATGGCCAAGAAGGGGGGAAAATAGATTTGAAGATGCAGTCTGGGAGGGGGGCCGGGGAGGAGGGTCGCTGGAGGAGAAAGGAGAGAGAGGGATAAAGGTCGCCGGGGCTTCAGCTTGGCACGAAGATTTATAACCTCCCCGGCTGCTCTGCCTCCTCCTCCCCCTCGCCCACCCCCTTTCTCTTTCTGGCGGCATGTTCTAGAGACACACATTATCTCTATTAATACCAGCCACAAGGTCATTACTCAGGCACCAACTTTTCCCCCAGCATAAATATTTATACAGGACTGACCTGTGGCTGCTGCGTTTTCCTTTTATTTGATTCCTGCCGCCTTTTGTGTCTTGCTAGTCTGTCGGCTAACGTGTTTAGCTCCTCTGTCTGGAATCTTCGGAGCCAGCCAAGTCTCTGGGAATGGCGGGGGGGGGGGGGGGGGGGGGGGGGG
>NW_007727975.1:76705-80791 GCF_000696425.1 Galeopterus variegatus
GGGGGGGGGGGGGGGGTGAGGGAGGGGAGAAAGGAGGAGGAGGAGGCAGGGTGGGTACCACTTGCCAGACATCAGTGAAAACCCAAGCGGTGCAGATGTGATGGGCTGTTTAATAACAGGCTGGCAAAGCTCTAAAGGAAAGGACCGACGGTGGGGGCTTTCTTCTCCCTCTCTCAACCCTGCAACGCCCCCTGCTCTGAAAAAAAAATAAAATCTAGGTCACAAGCAGGCATCCTGTGAAGCTAATGAAGCTTCAGCTTGGGGACCCCTGTTCTCAGGCCCTAAGTGGGGACCTAGCAAAGTGTTCCCATGGTCATTATTCTTATAAAAATTGCAAAAGTGAGATATTTTTATGTGCTTAGAGTCCCCCCCAGTTGAATGATCTACAGGCCCCCAAAACCTGCATATGTTTGTGGTAGTTTGAATGACATATGATTCGTTTGCTGGGAGTAAATGTTGAGATGTAAATATGGCATGGAATGATACTAATAGTAATATTAATAATAACAATAATAATAGTAACTGCTACTCTTAGAGTGCCTACTGTGTACCAGGTTCTTTTAATTTAATTCTTACAATGATCTAGAGACAGGCATTATCCCTAGCACACAGACGAGGAATTTGGGACTCAGGGAGGTTAAGTGTTCAGCCCGAAATCCCATGGCGGGTAAGTGAAGGATTAAGACTTGGACCCAGGGCTGGCTATACTTTCTTGTAAACTGCCAAAAGTGGGAATAATTAGAACCATTTATAGAGTGCCTGCTATGCACCAGGAATTGGACATATATATATATATATATATATATATATATATATATATATTTTATCAAACCATCTATCAAGGTAGGAAGAGAATATTGGGTCCATTCTGCAAAGAAGAAGCCAGAGGCTTGGAGGGGAAAAGTAATGTTGCTAAGTCAATACAGTGAATACATCCCAAGTCAAAACTGAATACCTGGTATGTCTGACTCTTCCCCAGCACACGAGCCCAACCACGCTGCAAACAAAGGTTGGGAGGGAATGCTCCAAATGCATAGTTATGTTTGGTGGTGCAGTTAAGGGTGGTTTTTTTTACCCCTAACATTTTCTTTTATGTTGTTTTTGCAATTTCATAAAGGACATTTGACACATTTCCTAAAGAAAAAGTGAATATTCTGGGGAACTGTTCTTTCTTTCCCTCTGCAGGTAGATTAGACATGAGGTCAAGGTGGGGACTGGCAGGCTTTAGCAGAGTGTGCCATGTGTCAGAGTTGGGGTGGGCACTGTGCAATTGTGATGTACAGGTGGTTAATTAAGAACAGAGAGCTGGTGCTTTAGAGGATTGCCTCTCTGTTCCTGGATCTCCACCCTTTCACTTCCCCTCTAGTCCAGACTCCAGCCTTGCAATGCCTGCCAAGACCCACTGGATCACATCAGCCTCCTTTAAGGGCAGGAATGTATCTGTTTCACTCATGATATGTCCTCAGCCACTATCACAGTACCTGGCACAGTGCAGGTGCTTCATAAATGTTCATAGCATGAATGAATGAATGAATGAATGACTTCCCATCAGGAACCACCTTTTAGAAGCATTTGAATTTTAATGAAAGCTCTGAAACTCAGAAATGTCCTAAGGGCCCAGGTACAGTTCAACGAATGCTGACACAGTGCACAGCAGGAGAGATATCAAGACTTGGGGACAAATGGCCATCTTCTTTGATAAATAGCTGTGAGACTGTCTTTCCCATCTGGAGAAATGAGGGGTGGATTGTATGAATTCTACGTGGTGAGGCAGAGATGGTGCAGTGAAAGGTAGAGAATAGTTGGATATGGAACAATAGCCAGACTTCCTGGTCTCTCAGGTCACGGCTACACCAGGAGTAGCTGTGTATCCAACATGCAAGTGACTCGAACTCTCTGTGCCTCAGTTTCCTCATCGGGAAAATAACTCATTGAGGTTTTACAAGGATTAAATTAGTTAATACATATAAAATGTAAAGCTATTAGAACAGAGTCTGACACAAAAGGCACGATCAATGCATGTTGTCTATGATTATTACCTATATCTATAAAATGGGAGGTTCTGTATTCATATTATATTCATAATAGTAGTCATAGTAGCTACCATTGGTCAAGTGCTTACAATACGCAAGATGTTATTTTATTTACTCCTTGTGACGTGTTTACCTTCACTTTCATGGACTCCATTTTGCAGATGGAGAAACTGAGGAACAGAGCCACTTGATATGGGCACATATCAACCCAAGTTTAACCCTAAAGTTTGTGGCTACAAACTTAGATACTAACCAAGGCCAGGCAATTAACTTCAGTGGATGGAAGGGATCTAGCGTACGACAAGGGGTAAGCAGTGGCAAGTGTTTTGATCAAGCATAACACTAGCCTAGTTCCATTGTCTTTTGAGTTTAAACTTGTTCTCAAGCTTGGCTGCCATTTGAATCATGTGGGGGTTTAAAAAAATACTGATGCAGGGTGTCACCCCCAGGTTGTGACATAACTGGTATGGGGGCTGGCATCTGAACAGCAAGATTTTTATAAGTTCCCAAGGTTATTCTAGTGTGTAAGCCAAGATTGAGAACCATTGTTTAAAAACACTGAGTGAGCCAAATAAAACATGCTGGCCACCACATTCAGCTAAGGAATCACCAATTTGCAATCTTACATAAAGGTAGAATGTCATTGATTGAGGTGAACCGAACCATCCATCTGCCCATCATCTATCTATCAACTACCCACTCACACAACCATGCACTGTCGCATACATCCATTCCTCCATTCACCCACTCATTTATCCTTCCTTCCTTCCTTCCTTTCATCCACTCATTCGGCCATCTTCTGCTCACTCACACACTCACCCACCCATCCACCCTCCCACACATTATTTATTTGTCTTTCCTTTCTTTTTCCTGCCCATCCTTTCATCAATCCATCTATACATCCTTCCATTCATCCATCTGTCCACCCACCCATCCATCCATCCTTGCAGTTACCCATTCATTCATTCATCTACCCACCCACCAACCCACCCATACATTAGTCCACTCACCCTTCCACTCATCCAACCATTCACCCATCAGTCTATCCTCCCTCTCTTGCTCCATCCTTGCTCTCTTGCTCTTTCATTCTCTTTTTACTTCCCTTACTCCTTCCTTTTTTCCTTCCCTCTTTTCCTCCCTCCCTTCTCTCTTTAATCCTGCCTCCTCTCCCTCCAGACCACAGCCCGGGCTAATCCTCACTGCAAACTTTCTTGCAATGGCATAAGCTCAGCTTCTCCCCCTTCTCTTCTCTCAAATGTTCCTTTTCCATGACTAAGGTGAGCCTCTTTGAGATGCCTGGCAGAAGTTAGCCAGAGAAAGAAAAGAAATCTGTTTCTGCTTTTCTCTGCGTGACCTTTCTTTCCCGAGGAAGTCTCTTATAAACACTTCCAGCAACCGGAGGATGCCAGGACTTTTCAACGGCTCCTCCAAGTCGAAAGGCAATCTTGAGTGCATACCTGGTGTGTGATGATCTGGATCCAGAAGGAGGTTTAAGGAGGGCACTGACTGAGCAACCCAGGACCTGCCCCAGGGGCCTTCTTTCCCCCTAGAGCTGGCAGGCACAGCGGAAATGCAACGTTAGGACCACCGAGGCTGTTCCTGAGTTTGTAATGTGACTTAGTTCAAGAGTCTTTCCCCATCCCACCTTTCCTTTTTCTTTTTTTTTTCTCCAGGTGCTGCAATTTTTAAAAATACACATTAATTTATATAAATATTGTTGTATGTATATTTTTAATTCACAATATTTTCACATTTAGTTGTACATATTTGTGGGGTACAGAATGTTATTTCAATACATGCATATACTGCACAACGATTCACTTAGGGTAGACAGCATAGTTAGTACCCATCCCAACTTCCAAAGCAGGGTTTCTCATCCTTGGCACTATTGATATCTTGGGCCAGATAATTCTTTGTAACAGAGGGCTGCCCTGGACATTGTAGGATGTTTAGCAGTATCCCTTGACTGTACCCTCTAGATGCCAGTAGTCGCCCTCACCCTCACTAGTTTTTTTTTTTTTTTTTTTTTTTTTTTTTTCGTGTCCGGCAACGG